>NC_136495.1:110084618-110097118 GCF_053919585.1 Euprymna scolopes
TATATATATATATATATATATATATATATATATATATATATATATATATATATATATATACGTTTTAGATACTAAACAGGTGTATATATATATGTATACCCGTTTAAGTATTTCTATACATTCCGCTATGCCAGGTATTCGTTATTTGGTAGCCAGTATGGGCTATGCTGCACTAGAATCCTGCATTTATACACAACCCGTTATGCTATAGCACTACTTAGAATATTGACCACTTATGGTGACTATATACCACTTCCTGCGAAATGTTACAACCTGTTCGTTATTAAGCATCCAGTATGGGCTATGTTACGCTAGAAGCTTAGCAAAACAAAGAGTTTTCTTAAAGTATCATTCATTTCAACACGGGACTCCGGGCGTTGATGGTGAAAAAAAAAAAGGAGAAGAATAGTTTTAGATGTATTAAAATAACCAGCCATATTTCTATATTTAATTTTTAAAAATATGTAACCCCGTCGGACAGGGACACGTCAGCTAGTTTACATATAAACAGAACGGTCATGTAACTTCTTAGAAGCCCATTTATCTTATTCATCTTTTCTCCATTCTCGTTTTTGCTATCTTTCATTCTTGTCGCTTTTATTCGGATTTTATTTTATTGTTCTCTTTGCTCGTTTTTCAAAGGCGCGGCCATTACTGTTGGAATTTCCCGGCTGCCAAAACCAAACTTAAAAATATAAACATGAAGTATACGTCTGGCCTTTTCACTGCCATTGCAAAATCGCCTATCTACATCCATCGCCTTATTCTGGGTGTTTGCTCAATTTCTATGACGTAAGAAAAAAAAAAGAAAGAAAATTGCAAGAACCGATACCTATTGTATTGTGTTACAATCTACGTTCATGCTAGAACAGGATACAAAATGAACTTATCTTATTATCTGATTAAGACGGTCGCAAAAAATGTCTACAATTAACAGTCTAGAGGTTTTGCCGTTCTAATAGGATAAAGTATTTTTATTGTGATTTTTCGAAGTGATAAAAATAAGTGTCCGCCATCTTTTTAATGTGTTTATTTGCTGAAACCATCATGGTGACTGTTACTACTTTTTGTTATCGTCTTTTTTTTTTTTTGTGTGTGTGTTCTAATCTGTTTTTCTGTCTTACTGGCAGACCTACCCAACATATCAGATAATTGCATTACAATCACGTTGACACACCGGTTCCCCTTAGATCTAGCCTGATCAGTACTAAAATGGATAACCATTTGGGTATACGAGGGGCGTGCAATAAGTAATGCACTGAGCCACTTCCCATAGAAGTAGAGCAACGAAACTTGGCACAGTTATTAGTCTTTCTCTACATAGGAACCACTCAGAGTTATGCATTTCTCCCATCGTTTGATGCAGCTCTGGAGACCGTTTTTGTAGAACACCCCCGGTTGGTCCTCCAACCATGACGTGACTTCAGAAATCAAGGCTGCATCATCTGGGAAACGCCTTCCTTTCAAAAACAACTTAATGGCTGGGAAGAGGTGAAAGTAAGAGGGTGCAAGGTCAGGAGAGTAGGAAGTATGGGGAAGGATTTCATAACCACACGCCCGTGCTTCTGATCTGGCGACATGCGAGTTGTGGACCGGAGCATTGTCCTGCAGGAGGAGGGTACCTTTGCTGATCTTGCCCCGCCTCTTGATTTTGATAGCTTCCTTAATCTCCTCAAAAGTGAAGCATAATAGGATCCTGTAATTGTGGTACCCTTTGCCAGGAAATCTGTCAACGTCCTGGTCCCAGAAACTGTGAGCATGATTTTACCAGCGGAGGGGTGCACCCTTGCCTTCTTTGGAGGTGGTGAGTCCAAGTGCTTTCACTGCATTGACTGGGCTTTGGTCTCTGGATCATAGTGATGGACCCAGGTGTCATCCTGTGTAATCAGTCTTTTGAAAAACTTTGACTCATCTTCTTGGCACATCTCCAAATTCATCCTCGAGCACTCGACGCGTTCTCGCTTCTGGAATGGTGTGAGCAACCTGGGAATCCATCTGACAGTCACCTTATGCATATGCAAATGGTCATGAATGAGTTTCCACAGACCCTGTACTAATCTTGACATCGTGGGCTATTTGGCGAATAGTAATGCGCTGATCTTCCAAAATGGCAGCCTCAACTTGACGGACAGATGCCTCATCAATTGCAGAAGGGAGGCGACCAGGCCTGGGAGCTGTTTCCACAGACTTCCGGCCATGTTTGAATTCACGATGCCAGCGTTTTACAAGGTCATATGATGGGGCATTATCACCATAAGTTTCTTTAATTTTATCAAAAGTCTCCTGTGGTGTGCGTCCTTTCAAATACAAAAACCGAATCACTGCTCGACATTCAACAGGCTCCATTTCACACCTGACTCAGTTCAAACACCTGTAAAACAGAAACCACAATTAGTTCAGAGCTGTAATTTGCCATATAATCCGTACAGATATAAATCACTGCACATGCAAAATTTTAGCTAGATCAGATCATTGGAAGTTGGTCAGGGGTATTACTTATTGCACGGCCTTCGTAGAAAGTGCTGCACGTGGTCTCCGTTTATCGTGTTATCGAATTGATACGGCTAAAGGGGGGAACCTCATTCAACTGGACATGTACCGTTCTTCGCGAGCTCTATGCAAAAGTTTGACTCGCTTAACAACAACAACATCCAACATCCAACATGCAGCATCAACGTTGCTTAACTTTGTTTCTTCGCCTTTTATCTACTCTTATTCAATCCAAACAAGACATATTGTCACTTTGACTTAAGGGCTATTATTTGGGACCATATTAACAGGAACACTATGTAAGGAGATGAGCGAGATGCCGGCTAGCATTACATTTAAACTTCTGCATGTAAGTACAGTGAGGGAAGCGGAAAACAGGGAAGGAATTCCGAAGTTTAGCAGTCCGAGCGGAGAAGCTAGTAGACTGGAAGGCTTTTCGGCGTGTAGGGACTTATACAGTGAAGAGGCAGGATTTTGTTGCTAAACAAGTTTGCCGGGGTTAGGCACGTCGAGAGGTACAAGGCCAATGAGTTCAGTCCACATTCCGTTAAAAATACTGCAGCTTTGCGGCGATAAGGAAAAGATTGGATTATGATTATTTCCTTTGTATGACTCCCTTGCTTACTCAATAGTTTTACTTCCGTTCCCTCCTTGTGTCCGAGGGTTGGAAGTTCTACCATGTCGACCAGGTCCGATCTTCATTCACCATTGTTTGTTCAGGTTTGAGGCCGGTACTCTTCAAATCCAAATAAAATTAACTTAAATACAGCTCACATTACCCACCCTTATGCTTATCAGTTGTATTCCAAATTCATAATGATTGAATGATTAGTTAAGGAGCGAATCCTGTACATACAAATGTATATCAGATTGGAGACTCTTTTAATGTACTATTTTTTTTTATATTTCTGCTACTAAACGTTACAAAGTATCGTGAAACATTGTACGCATTTTTAAGGGTGTCGTTTCATATTAACGGAACTAACTCGTTGTAGACTTCATGTAGAAACAAAAGAAAGGAAAAACTTAACGCACTTTTTTTTTTACAAATGCCTTCATGACGTTTCTGAATTTTTGAGATGAGGATTGGTTATTTGTATTATTATTCATCGGACTACTGTTCTCATCTTGATATACATTAATATATAGTAATAATTATTAATAAATAGTGATATTTACAACTAGAAATATGTGCGTCTCTGAACACCACTCTTCGAACACTGCTTTTTCAAACACATGTGTCCTATTTATCTCTGCTGTAACGTCACATCGCACACCGGCTTGGTCATTTGCATATTGCTGCTGCTGCTAACCCAGGGTCAGCGGCTTTGTTACAGTAGTATCTGTTGTGGTGTAACACTTAGTCTATTCTTTCCTCGGTTAAAGAATGAGACATGTGCCTAGATTGAAGCAAGTTTTATTTTCCGGTCCAAGGTGTTTCGTTTCGGGGAGCTAGATTTTTCACACGTATAAAAACCGAATCTCTCTAGCGCGGGGGAGATATCTTTTTAGGAACTATTTTAAACTTGATATAGAGGTGTTTCGGAATGTTTACATGAGGATTGATAATTTGTATTATTTGCAGGTTTCGTGAATACTGCTATCGTTTCGGCCGATGTAATCTCCAACCTTTTTCGGGTGCGTCTTGTCGAACTTGGGAATCAGTACTGGATTTCGACAGAAACTCTTTATTTAATACACAGGGGTAGCTTGCTCTTGTTCCGTCAACGATGACCGAATGGAAGTCTTATGTAATTCGTAATCGTATTGTTAGTATCGCCTAAAAACTGATTATCGTTTAGCACATACTCGTTGCGCCAAGATTCTCGGGTTCGACAAGATGCCCTCGTAGAAAGATTGGAGGTTACATTGGCCGAAACGTTGTGAGAATAACATCCAAGATGAGAATAGTTGCCCGAATAATCCTAAAAATGCATATTTGTATAGAAAGGTTGGCAAAATAATGCTTATAGTTTAAACAGGAAGTATAATGGAACAAAATATTGGGCGTTTTTTTTTGGGGGGGGGTATTTAATCCGGTTTATTTATAATCTTAACACTTACAACTACATATATAAGACAAAGCTAGAGATACGATGGCGTATTAGTTCTGACTGCGGTAATCTTTCTTCTGAGTGCATACTTGCTGGCTGTTAACCAACTACAAAAGCGCTCACCGGCGCTGAATCCGAAAATAGACAGAAATATTGTTTACTACTAGTGATAGGACGATTCCAATATATTTCTCAGTTTCATTCTAAATTCCCGACTTCGATATAATTACCGATTCTGATTCTAAATAAATACAACTATAGAGTTGTTGATTTTTTTTATCATCTTAAAACTCGTGTAATTTGTGCACATATTTTCGCAAATGCAAAAAATACATGTGTAGAAGGAGATGATCTATTGATTTAAGTTTTACCTGTAATTTAAAAATCAATAAATATTTATCATTTTATTATTAGTACTGCCAACAGTAAATTTCATTCCAATAAAAAATTAAAAAACCGACAAAAAAATGTTTTTTACTTTTTTTTTTTTTTGTTGTTGTTGTTTTTTTTTTTTTTGTTTTTTTTTTTTGTATTGGAAAATAGGCACAAATTTCCCGAGCCCGATACCTCAAAAGGTTCCGATTTTTCGGATTACGATAAATTCTCTCAACGCTATTTACTATCGTTGTTTCTATTACTGTCGTCGTCGTTGTTGTTGTTGTTATTACTAAGAAGAACTTACATAAAATCGACCTGACTTAATATCGCGTGGGTATCATGTACAACTAGCTGAACTTTTGAAAGACATTAAAGACAGACATGTACTGGGAATTATATTTGAAAATGCTTACGTTATTGAATTTCAAAAAAGAGGGCTACCACACTGTCACGTGATCATAATGTTGCAAGATCAGGTTAGATCTGAACAGTTCATCAAATTGATGCAATTGTCAGCAGAGATACCAGGACATGAACATCCAGAGCTTCGTGATTTAGTTAAGTCTTTAATGGTACATGGTCCAATTTCAATGTAATTGTTTGATTATATGATGTTTCTTATTGATGTGTATGTTTTCATTTTTTTAATTTTCAACTACTGTGGAATTTCCACGGGTTCTGCTAATCATCATCATCATCATCATCATCATCATTTAAAATGATTTCTGGCTTGAATTTAAGTTTCAAAATCAAAACTCAACTGCTCTGGTTTATTTAATTATATCAGGCGCTCCTGTTATATCAAAAAGAGAACCAATGACTAAATTCACCGACGAATTTCTACACGTCTCGCCAGAGTCGCCCATTTATTTTATTTCACTGAACAAATGTTTAGGAATGCGGACTATCTTGCGATTATCGTTATGAAGCCTATCTTCAATTTTAAGTGTACTACAAAAAGTAGGTTTTGTCTGAATAATTCGTTGATCTAAAGCAAAAACAAAATTTGTTTTTAATGTGTTCAGACCACATTTTATCCCTTTAATAGCTAAACGGTGTCCCGGTATTGCCCGGTAAAATAGATTAACTAAAAGAATTTAATGTCCAATCTTGAACGATTTGTCATCTTAGGTCAATTTTACTGTGCAATAAATTTCAGGTATAAAAAGTACATGCCACATAAGACTTGTTTCTGTGAAAGAAAAAAATTTGATCTTTATTTCTGAAAATTAGCCACCGTTTTCATCTATATATATATATATATATATATATATATATATATATATATATATATATATATATATATATATATTAAAGCGAAAATGTGTGTATGTATGTATGTATGTATGTATGTATGTATGTATGTATGTATGAAAGGGCGAATGAACTCTTTTTCTGGGTCAACGGCCAACTAGTGTATATTTGTGTGTGTGTATATGTGTATTGGGGTGTGGAGGGCTCCCGTAAGCCGTGGTGAAGACAACCTTTCTAGGAGAAGCAAATCTCTGATTTAAAAACCATAAAGCGGAAGACCAGTACCCGCATTAAGCTGGTCTGCAGTTTAATTTGTTGCTGGCTATCTTGCTCTTGCTTGTTGCTGGATCTCAACATTTTGAACCGAGAGAGAGACTTAGCTGTCGTACAAAGCTAAGACTCTGTAACATCATCTTTGTATAGATACTCCCTCAGGTATTTGGGCTCATGGATTTTGAATGTCTAAGGGAGTGGCACTCGTCTGACAAGACGTTGCAATCATCATCATGTATGTATGAATGTTCGCTTCTTGTGTATGCCTGCAAAAGGCTTTTTTCGTCGGCCTTCTCGCTCGCTTCTTCTTAAAACTTTTCATATCACGTCTAAATGATAATATCTACGACTTAAGAACGGGGATCGCGTGTGTATTTAATTTGCCTGGCTTTTACGCGCTATTTTTTCCAGATATTTCGATCGCCGCGTGTTTCTTTCGCTTTTCAGTATAAAACAAGCGAAAACTGGCTTGCAGCCGCGTCATGTTTCAAGGTCAAACATCACGCGGCTTAAGTTTCTCGCGTCTGTCAATTTCATTTTATAAACGACAAATTTCATTCCTCTTCTCTCGTGGCCGAGATGGTTAGGTCCAAGGGTTTTTTTCCATTTCGTTTCCACGTCCACGTCAAAAGTTCGGGGTTCAAGCCTACTTTTCTACTAAAACGTTTTTTTTCTTTTACACCTCCAAACACCCGGCCAACGTTTTTTTTTTAAACAGAGTTGTTTTGATCACCCCCCTCCAAACACACACACCTACAAACACCCGGGCAACGCCGGGTACCCCCCACTAGTATGCTATAAATCATATTATTATTACTATTATTTAGCACTAAAAAACAAGTATTGTCAGTTTAAACATTTGTCATCTTAACCCTTTTGTTTTAAGTGTCATCGCTCCTTTTTTTATATTCCAGCAACCTGCCAGGGTTTTATTTTCATTTAAAATGTTTCTCCATCACTAAAATAACCCGATGGAATCTCTCACCATGTTCATATCACTCACCTCACTAAGATTCTTCGCAAAAGTATTGAAAATGACAATTTTGCAAAAATAAAAATTTATCCAAATCGACAAAAAGAAGGGAAGAAACGGATTTCTATTGCAATTGTGCATATGAAAATGGCTACAGATTTCCTAACATTTTGAGTGTTGTACAGTGTAATAGCCGATGGTGTTCCCTTGAATCTGAGTGAGAACCGGTTTCACCAGATTTTTAATACCTTTCTACTCTATCGATAGCCAATAGAAATGAATAGTCGCTTACGATCAACCTCTCGCTGACAACGATCATTGGTCATCACTTGGATTTAGGCGGTAATAAGCCTCCCCAATTTGCCAGTAATCTCCGCACTTTTTAGTAGAGGTCAAGTTAGTGCTCTCCCTTTTCGGTCTTACTATCCTTTTGACTCTTCACTACTCTTTTGTCTGGTGCTACCAGATCAGGCTGTCTGAAGATATTGGCTTCCTGAGACGAAAATGCACCTAACATTGATGCTTTTTGTTTTTCTACTTCCTTTTTGTCAAAACTTAATTATGTTCTGCAAAACCAAAGACAAAAACAACAACCCACCTTTACCCTCCCCCTTTTCCTTCTTCCCATTTCCCCTTTCTATTTCTATAACCCCCCCCCACTTCCTGACTGGTTTCATAACTTAAACTGTACCAAACATTAACACTATAACCCTTTTCCCTCTCCCATTGCAAAACTCATTCATGTTCTGCAGGACAGGGAACAAAAACGATAAAATCCACTATAAAACAACCAAACCAAACACTACAAACTAGTGATTGAAGATATAAAATGCTTGAAGAATAAAAATCTCCAACAAGATAACTGGATTCGGCATTAAATAACCTGAAAAGGGTTGACATGCCATAAAACAAAACAACCAGACAAACCAAACTACTCTTTTGTGTGCTATCTGCCATAGCTAATGCCATCATTTATTTATTTATTTTTTTGCGAAAAACAGCAGTTTATTAGATTTCCTCAATTTCAGTTATCTCAGGTTCATGTTGTCTTCTGTCATTTTTTTTTTCACCATTTTTCTTTTTAAATTTCTATTGCAGCTTAGCTGGTAACATTTTCGGGTGTTGCAAAGTCGTATAAGTCATTATTGTTAGTAGCAGTGTAACAAATATGATGGTTTTTAAGAAGACGTAACCAGTATCACTCCACCGATTTGCGGTTCCGCGCCTGATAAATCTTTGCTGACCACATACAGAACAGTGATGACCAGGAGACGACGGATCCTGGTACTGACTCTTCCTGGATTTTTACCAGAGCTCTGTTAGTCGGGTAATCCTGAAACTGCCACGTTACCATTCTCCCTAAAACGGCGAGGAAGGCTTAAATGTCCGAGGATGCTGAAATTATAATTATTTAGAAAGAAAAGAAAATATAAATCACTCGCTAAGCATGACATGTTTGATATAAGCTTAGAATTGAATGTCTCACATAACTGAGTTTTTGAAACCCTTTTCTCTTTTTTTATGAAAATAGCTCCAGACAAAGCATAAAGTCACTTGGTGCAAAGAGCTAAAAACTTCTACTTCAAGGTCAAAAACTTGCCTACAAAAAGTGTTAGATGAAATAGATTGTGATCCAGAAAATAGCAATTCTTCCCACTTTGTCAGAAACATTGCTCGTGGAATGTGAAGGCAAAATAAGGGAAGCAAGAGTTATGAGGTTGCCGAAAGTAAAACCAGGCTCAACTTTCTAATTGCCTTATAGAAATTGTTAATTCATTCTACACTAATTACAGGGTAGAACGATAAAATTGTCATCCTAGAAAAGACGACATGATTCATTTCCGTTTAAAGAAAACAGGTCTTTGTTTTGGTTTTGGTTTATTTTGTTTTGTATTTTTTTGTTTTTTGTTTTTTTGTTTTTTTATTTTTTTCAGATCATCTGCTAGTTGACCAGTTGTGTACAAGTTCGAAGCGTGAAAGGAGCCTTCTATCACATCTTACAATGACACCATGTTCAACGAGCGAGATCGGAGATGCGCCGCTGTACAATTCGTACTGTCTACCGATCCAAGTTATGACAACAGGGCCATTGCTAGCACCCTCGAAATCCAAATCCGGACAGTTCAATGCTGGAGGGCACATCTCAACGAAGTTTCCGGCAATGGTTATGATCTTTTGTATGGTTTCGAATAAGTGCCACATCATGCCACCTCACATATTCAAAGTCGGCTTCAAAGTCAACACCAAAGTGTACCAGGAAGTGCTGAAGAGTGTGGTGATCCCCTGGTGCAATCAGGTACCCGCTTGCAGAACCTGGGTGTGGCAGCAGGATTGTTGCTGGCCCATATGTCCAAAGAGACCCAGGCTTGGCTTCAGAAGGATTGCTACGACTTTGTTTCTTTCTGTCACTGTCCTCCCTCCTCCCGCGACCTGAACCTACTGGACTATTTCGTTTAGTCATATGTAGAGAACATCACCAACATAGCCTCCCACAACACCAAAGCCGCCTGATCGCCGTCATCTGTCGAGTATTCGCCAAGCTCCCGCCGGCGCTTGTGGAAGCGTCATGCTCCCAGTTCCGGACCCTTATCAAAGCGTTGAATGACGTTGAAGGCGTCTACATTGAATAGAAGTCAGCTCTACTACATAACCAAGTTGCCTGAATTGATTTTTTGAATAAAAGTTTTAAAATAAAGCTCTAGTATTGTTTTCTTTAGGGCGACAAATTTATCGTTCCACCCTGTAGTTTATATGGATTTGCACTGACAGACAAACTAGCCTTCAATCTATTTCCATAATGAAACTTTTTTTTTTACCTTTTTTCGCCTTCTATACTGATTTATTTATATTTGCTTTTTTCATTTTTACAACCTTCCCATTTGAGACGTTTTCTTTTCTTTTTATTGGTCCCCCGACAATAGGAGGGTGGACCTGTAAATTCACCTTTTTCTGTTAATCCGTTCGTCTGTCAGCACTTTTCTCAATAACTACGTTTTGGAAGTTTTTGAGAGTTTGCACAAACATTAAACATGATATGAGTAAAAAAGAAACAGAACGGATTTTCTGGGAAACTCCGGTTGCCCCTCCCTCCCCCAGGGGTGCTTTTCGGATTAAAATAGCTTAAATTGACACTTTTGTGCGTATTATAAAAATTGCCTATATGATATAGATGTCTATATAATTTTGTTTGTCTATACTTCGTGATAACTCTTGAGTATGCACCAGGGGCTCTTTTGGGGCTAATAAAACACTCGATTTTTGGGACTATTTTCCCATATTTGTCCAAAAATTTCTGTTTATGTCTATTTAGCAGTTTTGCATGGTAATGAACTCAAATTTTAATATGTAAAGGCCTTGGGGACTCTTTGGGCTAATTGATGGATGGCAAATGATGGACTTAGTCATTTCTTTTTTGCATGGTGCAGAACTCAAATTTACATATGTTAAGGCCTAAAACGAACCGTTTGCTCATTTTCACCAGGATTTGGCGTCCCCTGGGGACATTTTGGGGCTAAATGGGGGGGGGGGGCTAAAGCTAAACTTAGTCATTTTTTTATGCCTCATTCATTGTGCACTCATGGGAGGGCATGCATGCTTCACTTGCTTCTTTTTTTATTTACACCGATTCGGTCGTTATTTTATATTAATATTAATATTAGTGCGAACACTGGCGAAGGATAATATTTCCGTTATTTCAACGGAGGATGTACACTCGTTACAAGTATGTAAAGTAAGCCAACATTACGTTGGCTTATTGTTAATGATTTAAATTAATTAAATTAATTAGTGCCTTCTCAGTTAAAGGCAGCCATCTTGTTTGAACTCTCTAATTGAAGACGACATTATACATTCCTAACGTTTAGAGATAAATGCCGATTTAAGTTAGCGCGTTCTTTCTTGTGTCTGATGTTAAACACACGAAACTGACATCCTCGGCAGACATTTTGCCTTATCAGCGTCCAAACGTTTCTTTTAATTAATGTAATATTTAATGAAGGAATGTATTTCATTTTAAGTTAAGGCAAATTCTGTAAATAATACCATGGTGTGGTGGCATATGAAGTGGTTTGTTTCGTTTTATTCCCATCTTTCAATCGTCAGCGTGTCTCTTTTCTTCCTGAGATTCTTTGCTAGAAATCGATTCGAAAATTTCTTGGTCTCTTTTTCTCATCAAATCTTTCTTGGAGTTCATATATCAGACCCATTGCTCTTTCTGCGTCTCGTAAAATCTGTCGTATCTATCTCTCCCAAACACTTTCTCGCACAAGAAGTTATTCTCTCTCTACAAATCCACTATCAGACCATATATGGAGTACTGTTATTATATTTGGGCTGGTGAATCTTTGTCCCATTTGAGACTTCTTGATAAAGTGCAGAAATAAACCCATAGATTAAATACACCCTTTCTTCTTCTCTGCACACCCACTCCTTCTCTCTCTCTCTCTCTCTCTCTCTCTCTCTCTCTCTCTCTCTCTCTCTCTCTCTCTCTCTCTCTCTCTCATATCCACACTTTTTTACACGCACATGTAATTTTTCTGGTCTCATACTATTTTAAGTTAAGACGAATTCTGTAATTACTATAACGGGATGTGTTCTTCAGAATTATTGGATCTATTGCCTGCTTCCTTTATTGCAGCTCGTTTTATCACTTGCTTTAGTGGTCTTCATGAATTCCTAGTTCAAGTACCTCGTCGTAATACATCTTCCTATTCCAATAGCTTCTTTTCTAGAACTTGTTTGATTTTCTTCTTGATGTCTGTTTTCCTATTACCTATGGCAGTAGTCTTTTTTTTACACAGGAATCACCACTTATCAAAGCCCGGAGGCCACTCAAGGATAAGGGTTAATGGGTATACATTAGTCAATGTGATTATAGAGTAGTAAACATAAGTAGTTGGGATTTTTTTTAATTGGATTACTTAGGGGAACGGTTCATCAAGAACTTGTTTACGTTGGACTTGAAGACAATCAGATTGTAGTCAGCTGGAAAGCAGGCAATCGGAAAAGAGTTCCACGGGCGTGCACTTCTAAGAAAGAAGCTTTGTTCGTGAAATCTAAATTTAGGTCTAGGCATAGAT
>NC_136495.1:110102118-110109618 GCF_053919585.1 Euprymna scolopes
ATATATATATATATATATATATATAACACAGGATTCTTCAGTCTTTGACAGACCATGGATACCCACAAAGGGGTGTCTGTACGTGAAATTTTTGTGTCAGGATGTGTGCAATCTCCAACAACACCTCTCCTGAATCGACATTGTTAAATACCAGTAGAAAATGAAATGTATGTTCAGGGCAACTGGAAACGAATGCCGAGATAAGCAAAGAGCACATACAGCACCCCTAGAATTCCAAAATGGTCACCCATCTAGTATTAACCAGGATCAATGTTACTTAACTTCAGTGATCTGACGAGAACCAGTGTATCAACGCGATTATGCTATATATATATATATATATATATATATATATATATATATATATATATATATATATATATATATATATATATATATATATATATATATATATATATATATATATAATTTATGGTTTAAGGGAAAAGACTTCGTTAAACTGTACAATCATCACTAAATATATTCTCAATTGAAAGAGCTCCTTCAGTCTTTAACAGACTATCGATACCCATGAAGGGATGCCTGCGCATTAAATTTTTGTGGCAAGAGGTGCGCAATCTCTAACCAAACCTCCCTTGAGTGAACGTTGTTAAATACCAGTGGCAAATGAAGTGTCTGTACAGAACAACTGGAAACAAATGCCAAGATAAGCAGAGAGCACATACATCACCTAGATTTCCCAAATGGTTACCCATCGGGTAGTAACCAGGCTCAACGTTGCTTAACTTCGGTGATATGACAAGAACCAGTGTGTCGACGCGATTATTACGTGTGTGTAATATATATATATATATATATATATATATATATATATATAGAGAGAGAGAGAGAGAGAGAGAAAGAGAGAGAGAGACAGCGAGAGAGAGTGAGAGAGAGAGTAAATGACAAAAAATATATTCCAAAGTTCATGATGTTCACCATCTTATAATTTATTCCTTTAATTTAGTTGACACTTACAATTCTTGGCACTATCTGTTTCATAGCGCAAAATCAATCACTTAATTATTATATCAATTGCTACGAACAGATACTGTCAAGAATTGTAAATGTCAACTCAATTAAAGGAATAAATTATAAGATGGCCAACATCATAAATTTTGCAATATAATCTTTTGTCATTTATTCACTATATTGCTCTGTAATTACATTGAGCATATAAGGATTGGCATATATTGTAAGAAAATATATTTCCACAGTAATCAATTACCTGTTTGCTCCCAGACACATAAAGTACTTTTGTTTGAAATTTCAAAAATCGGCCCAGCGGTTTCGAAGCTCATAGGGGACGAACTCACACACATGCACACATAGTCATCCACAGAGAGTACTGTATTACCGCTCATCAGTGCGGCTAGACAGGCAACTACTTCAAGCCAGGATCGAACCCCAACCGCCCAAACGACCGTCAAAGCTTCTAACCACTCCAAAGAACCTACCGTTGATTTTATAAACTTATTTTTTATAAGAGCTTGAATTAAAGTTTCGAATGCAAATGTCAAGTATCATGGTTTAATTATGTTCTAACTGGAAACATTCATTACAAAGGTGCCTATGTCTTATCAAAGAACCTACAGTTGATCTTATACGTCGGGTTCTTGTACTTGTGCGGTGATAAAACTTTTCAATGCGCGTGTGATGTGAAGCTGTATAAAATTTGGTCAAAATTGGACTGTTTGTCTTTAATTGGATTTTTTTCGGCTATCGATATTCATCGAAGGCATTCTGATATAACCCCTATCTAAGAACACTCCCAGGCACATAAAGTACTTGTGTTTGCAATTTCAAAAATCGGCCCAGCCGTTTCGAAGCTCATAGGGGACGAACTCACACACATGCACACACGCACAAATGTCGTGTGTGTGTGTGTGTGTGTGTGTGTGTGTGTGTGTGTGTGTGTGTGTGTGTGTGTGTGTGTGTGTGTAGTATTGTAGCTGCAAAATAGATGACACAGAAAGCCAAGATGCTAAACATACCGACATGCTATTTGCCTATGTTTGTATATGAGTCATAAGTACTTTGTGTGAGCAAAAATTTTCCCCGGGCATAAAATAAACATGATCCGTTAAATGGCTCGCACATCTCCAAGGAATATCCGACGCACCAGGTATCAGATAAAAAGTGCCAATATTTTCCAGCTCCACTTGAAAACATTCTTCAACATCCTTTTCTATCCCTGAACGATGAATATATAATCAGAGTTTGTTTCCCTTTAGTTTTGTAAAGACTTTTTTTTTATTATTTATCACCTGAACGGCTCCCGCCTTAAGGACGCTCAATGTTTAGAAAATCTTCTTAGTCTGACCTTCACTCCTGATCTTAAATGGAACGCATACATCAAATCCGTTGCCTATGACGCTGGAAAAATTGTTGGATCATTCTACCGCTCCAATATATATCTCACTACCGATGCAAATCTCTACCTATATAAGAACAAAGTAGTCCCAGGATGGAGTACTGCTGCCACGTCTGGACAGGAGCTGCTCGGAGCATCTATTCCGCCTTGACAGAGTTCAAAACCGACTTAGTAATCTAGTTGACGATGGCCTTTGCTTTACTCTTTTCAACCTCTTTCCCACAGAAGGAACGTTGCGAGCCTGTCTCTGCTCTATTGTTATTTTCATGGCAAGTGTATGACTTATCTCCAATCTATGGTCCTCCATCGCCAATGGTTCATAAAAAACACTCATCTAGACAAAATCACTATCAATGAATCCCCCCTCATCTATCGGTTCCTAAACTTAAACGTGGATTTTCCTCCCTCCACATTTATGCTGTTTACCCTCTACCTTAGATGCCCTATTATTTCGTTCCTAACATACTTATCGCTAGCCGTCACATTTCTAAGCATAGGACCTCCTCTTCTTCTGGTGAGAAGCATTAGGCTTCGAAATACCTAGGTATAAAGAGCATGTATATCTCGTACCCCTAGTTTATGTAATCTCCCTATCGAATGAACGATTATATTTACATTAGTTTATATCTTTATATTGTCGTCTGTTCCTTTTTATTTCTGTATATAAGCTCCACCTTAATTATTGAGCTCTGTATTATCCTGATAATCTCTTTTTAAAAAATTTATCTAATTTCTCTCTCTCTCTCTCTCTCTCTCTCTCTCTCTCTCTCTCTCTCTCTCTCTGTGTGTATATAAATATATATATATATATATATATATTAGTGTCTTTTAATATTTCCTGCTGACATTTTCTTAAGTAATAATCTGTACATTTCAGTTGACCTCTTTTTTTTTGCCCTATATTTTTGGCGCCTTTTAACATCATCTTGTTTGGGTCATTTTGACATTTGCTTTTCTATTTTATATTTTATTCACTCACCATTCAATCTTGTTTTTCTTCACTCATTTTTTCTCTTGTTTTTTCGGCCTTTTGGATTATTTTGGACCATCTTCCAATTACGCGATTTCCTTGGATTTTACTTGTGCAAATGGAAAGTTAATTAACTTTCTTGAATTTACATTTTTGGATTTTACCGTCATTGAATACTTTACCTTTCACCAGACTATCCATTCACGTGAAATCATCATTTTCTCCACCCTATTCCCTCTGCTTCACTTTTTGTTATAAAGTAAAATCTTTGACTTACTTGCAGTTTCATCAAATGCTTTTGCAAGCAAAATCCAATCCCGTATTTTGCTAATTCCTACCCTCTGATGAGAAGGAAAATATTTTATATTTTTAGAACTATCCACTTATTTAGTGTTTCCTTTTTAAAATTAACTATGTTTTTAACTCTTTTTCAAAGTGTTTTTAACATTTTTTATTAACTATTTGCTCTTATATATATATATATATATATATATATATATATATATATATATATATATAGGGTGTTCCAAAATATTTGACTCCCTTTTCGTAGGCCAACAATTTTAACAATTTTCGTTGGAATGACCTCAAATTTTCACAGCTTGTGTAGAAACGTTTCAAGTTTTTGTGTGCAACGTTTGGAATTTCTATCTTTTCAGGTTAAGAAATGCTTTTCACTTCAAAAGAAAAGCCATTTTACGTGTTAGAGTATGCTCGGACTCAGTCACCGAAGACAGTGTAACGTGCTTTCTTCACAAATTTAGAAAAGAAGGCACCAACTACAAAACAAATAAGGACTAGGCACACTAAAATTGCAAGAAAATGGCTGCTGATGCATATCTAAATCACCAGAACGGCCATTAACATCAGCAGAGACAATGGAGCAGGTTCGTGAAGCCATCCTGCGTAGTCCTCGGAAGAGTGTTAGAAGAGCAGTTTGGCAGATTCTGAGGAAACGATTGCGATTTAAACCTGACAACCTCGCCCAGGCCTTGGGGGAAGGTTATAAGCGAAAACGTAAATAATTTTGTGTTGAAATGCTAGATAAACGATTTCGATGATCGGCTAGTTTTTAGTGATGAAGCCAAGTTTCACACGAGTGGAAAAGTTAATAAACATAATGTTCGCATTTTGGGGTGGAGAAAATCCTCATGACAAAGTTGAACACGAAAGGGGCTCACCAAAAGTTAATGTGTTTGGTGCAATATCCAAGAAAAAAGTTTATGAACCATTTTTCTTCGAAGGAAATGTGAATCTCATAGAATATTTGTACTTTTCTTTGTAAATTTAACCAATCAAGCTTATGACCTTTAACATGAAGTGTATTTAGTTTCATTAAAATCCATCAAGTAGTTTCCGAGATATGGGTATTTAGAATGAGGCCAACCATTTTGGAACACCCTGTATATATATAAAATAAAATATATTTTAGTCATCGACATACAGACCTGTTTCGTTGTTTCACAACTCATCAGTGCCGCTAGACTAACACCTCTCCCAAGCCGAGGATCGAACCTAGAACCGTCGTGATGACAGTCGGCAGTCCTACCCCCTGACTACGGAATCGGTGGCCGAAATTAAGCTATCCGAATGCGTATTTAAATAAACATCCGTCCGCTACTCGTAGAGGGCTCAAACGTTTTTTGTTTGTAAACAAATTGCGAGCTTCGCATTATTTCAGCTAAATTAAGTAGCGAGTAAGATAATTTACGAGAGTGCTCTACCAAAGAGGGGAGCGGTGTTCCAAAATTGCGAGGCTCGCTGTTTGTTTGTTTACAAACAGGCGGTTTGAGCACTGTAAAAGTCATGGACAGATGCTTGTTTAAATAGACATTCGGCCAGGTTATTTGCGGGCATCGCTTCCGTGGTCGAGTGGGAGAACTGTCATCACGACGGTTCTATGTTCAATCCTTGGCTTGGGAGAGGTGCTAGTCTAGCGGCACTGATGAGTTGTGATACAACGAAACAGTACTGTATGTCGATGACTACAAATATATATATATGTGTGTGCGTGTGTGTGTGTGTGTGTGTGTATTAAAGGAACATTCCAAAATTAAGACCTCCTATTATTTTAGCTCACAAATTAAGAACATTGAAGAATTACGAAGACGGGAATGGTACCATTAAAATGAGCCACATTTTCTACTCTAGAATTTACTTTTCTACATAGTCACCATCATTCTCAATGCACTTTTGTCAGCCTTTTTTGATGCCTCTGTCGTAAAAGTCCAGAACACACTCTGTCGCTATTTTGAAATCGCCGAACTTTGTAGAAAGAAATGAGGATAGTTTACTCACACCAGCCCAATGGCAATTCGTTTGTGTGTGTGTGTGTTTTTTTTTGTTTGTTTTTTTACCCGTTAGCAGCTATTTTACCGGCTAAAAAACAAATCGAAAATGTGTAACTACTTTATATATTAAGTTTCAAAACTGGAGATCAAAATTCAGAGAGGTATTTGGTAGAAAATTTCCCACACAGACAAGGTTATTTTTATATAGTAACAAAAAACTGAAATATGATGTTTTAATTCATGCAGATTTCGTATTTATTATGATAGACCTACAACCCTATTGATTATTATATTGTACCTAATATATAGTAGTGCATTCCCAGCGTTGTTCAGGCGTAAAATACGCTTAAGTATAATATTTGAATTCGTGGAGATTCCGTATTTATTATTAGAGCCAATTTACTATTGAATGTTTTAGGGTACCAAATATATACTAATGATTTGAAAAGTTTTTTTAAGAAATAACTTTAGTGGCATATACTGGAATAGATACGAAAACATTTAGCGTGCAAGCGTTAGTCGTGTGCTTTATCGTTATTTCTATGGCAAGGGCTCGTCTGAGCTCCAATCTCTGGTCCCCCTCCCCAATATTTTACGATAAACACACGTCTAGCTGAAACCACTGTCAATAGTTTTCCACACTCTTTATCTGTACCTAAATCAAAACGTAGATTCCATGAACAAAGCTTCTTTCTTAGAAGTGCATACCTGTGGAACTCTCTTCCGTTTGCCTATTTCCCACCTGACTACAACTTGGATGTCTTCAAGTCCAACATAAACAAATTCCTGATAAACCGCCCCCTTAAGTTAGACACTTTATCAAATCTCCATTACTAACGATTACTACGATATTATCCCATTGATTACTGTACACGCAATAACCCTTATCCCCGAGTGGCTTCCGGGCCTTGATAAGTGGTGACTACCATGTAAAAATGAAGGGAGTAAAAGTGTGAAGGAGCAAAAATTGAAATTAAAAAGTGAAAAGTAAAATATACATTAAACCGCGTTAAGTGATGATAAATTAAAATATATAAAGTCGATTAAAAATATAGGTCGATAAAAATTCGAGTATTAAAACCAGCAAGTCCGTTGAGACTGTAGGCAAAGTCAGTCCCTTACGCGATACACAAGGCATTTTAATACATTGCTGGTTTTCTTGAATGCAATGTTATTCATAGTAGGGTGATAAGTTCTAATGTATGACGCTGAAAGAATGTTTAATTTTTTAATATTATTTTTCAGGTTTGTATAATTTTTATGTTGTCGACGAAGATCTTTCTAAGATTAGAGTTGGGAAAATCTTTTTAATTGGTTTTCGGACAGAAATTTGGCCGTCAAGAGGTCAAAGTTCAACGATTTGACCTTTGAGAACTCTACCAAACTCCTCCGCCAATGTTGGGTCTAAATACTTGACATTTTAGATATAGGTTACTTGGATATGGATCTATACTTAATAATTTGATTTGAACCCAAAACAATAAATGCTAAGGGGGCATAATTTGGGTAAAAGTTTAAAAATAATTGACCTTTGTGGTCCCTACCAAATTACTCAGCCATTTGAAATTTTACATAAAGGGTATTCAGACAAAGGGCAAGCTTTTTAATCGTTTTATTGCTGAAATTTGGCTTACAATGGGTCAAAGTTCAAAAGATTTGCTGCGGTCAAAAATATCTGGCATTGTGACTGATTGTATTAACATGGTTTGAATCAAGATTTAGATACTACTATCTAAGTGTGTGCAAGGGGTATAGGAAGATGAAACGTATGCGTTTTTATAACAGCCAGGATAAAAACGACATTAATAAAGAAGTGGCAGCAGATGTCATGTCTTCCCAACGTGTTTTGTGGGTGTAGCTTACTG
>NC_136495.1:110114618-110142118 GCF_053919585.1 Euprymna scolopes
ATAAGTATATATTACAAGTACATGTATAATTATATATAAGTATATATATACTCATATATAAGCATATATATATGCTTATATATAAGTATATATAAGTATGCATACACACATATATATACATATATATATATATATACTTATATATATATATATAGAGAGAGAGAGAGAGAGAAAGAGAGAGAGAGAGATAGATAGATAGATAGATAGATAGATAGATAGATAGATAGATAGATAGATAGATAGATAGATAGATAGATAGATATGCAGTTTAGATAGTAAAGTTTAGAAAATAACTTATTTTGGAAGCATAAATATTAATAATATTAATACTAATATTTATAGGGCAATCCTAGCCAGATAAAATGCTTAATATTCGAGAAAGAGTGTTGGTATAAGAAAGCAAATTAAAATTTTGTAAATAAGAATTTTCAAGATATTATTATTATTTGATACAAGGCCTAGAGTTTGACATTGAAAATGTCCTCTTTCCATTAAGTTTCAAAGAATAGCTCTTATGCTCAGAGGACAATGGTTAGCAAAATGACATTTATAAGTCGGCTATAATTTTACTGGTTACCTCATAGATTGAAAACTTCAAAAATGAGAGGAGTCGTTTTTGTTTTGTTTTTTAATTAGGATAGAATCTACATATGAAAATATCAAACGACTATTCCATATAAAGTCCATGTATAAAGAAAAAAGTAGAAAAACGTGTTAGAATTAATGAATAGAGTGGTTGGTTAGAAATTTAATGATATTATGGAATCCAATAGTGTAATCCGAATTTAGGAAAACTCGTCCCGGGAAAACTCGTCTCGGGAAAACTCGTCCCGGGAAAACTCGTCTCCGGAAAACTCGACCCCGGAAAACTCGTCCCCTTTCGCTAGGTAGGAAAACTGGTCCCTTGTTGAATAAATATTGATTGAAAACACATTTTATGATCGTTCTTGAAGGATATATTGGTTTTAAAAATAGACTATAGCCACCCCCATAATATTTTTAAAAAATATTTTTACTTATTTAATGTTTTTTTTTTTTTTTAAATAAAATCGATTTTCTAAGTGTCCGTTTTCTACCTAACTGGCTAAGTTCTTAGTGGTTTCACTTATTTTAAAGCGTTTATTATGTTCATAAACGAGACCGCATATTTTTTTATATTAATATAAAAAGAATTTACTTATTTACTGTTGTTTATAAAAGGGTAAAATCGATTTTTCTACCTCGCCGACTATGTTGTTTAATTTATTTGAAATCGTTTATTCGGTAAAGAAAAAAAACACAGAAAACAAATAAAAAAACATGTCGAGTGTTACGTGAGAACGAAAAATAATGTCCAGTATATCACATCTTAGGGGTATTGATAATCGCTAAAATATAGAGAATTAAAGATATTACTGAGGGAGATTTGGTTTTAAAAAGAAAATAATAAAGTTTAATATTTTTAAAATATAATTTAGAGATAGGGGGGGGGGGTAAAAACTATATCTCCCTCCGAAAAACAACCAACAAAAAATGAAATTAAAAAGATTCTTGATAAACGAAAGCGGAGTTTTCAATAAAATTGATTAATAAATTTATTTAGTGGTTACTTTTTCTCTTAATGATTGATTTTAGAATTTTGAAGTAAAAATTTAAAAAATTAAAAATGAGTTAACGAGAGGGCACATGACATCTCTCGCGCCAAAAAAAATATTTCGCTTTTAATTTATTAGTTAATTTTTGCAAAATTTGACAGGACGACAATAAATGTTGATAGTTGATAAGATTATAATTTTAAATAACGCATGAGTGCATTTGGTATGAGAGAAAACAAAAACATAACAACAACAAAAAACTATCATAATTAAAAAACAAAACAAAAAAGTAACGAAGAATTGAATCGCTCCCTGTTTTTTTAATTTTTTGGTTTTGTTTTTTATTATTGTTTTTATGACTCCAAAAACATCGTTAGAACAAGAACAAAAAAAAATTGTAATTAACATTGTATGAACATAATAAACGCTTTAAAATAAGTGAAACCACTAAGAACTTAGCCAGTTAGGTAGAAAACGGACACTTAGAAAATCGATTTTATTTAAAAATAAAAAAAACATTAAACAAGTAAAAATATTTTTTAAAAATATTATGGGGGACTATAGTCTATTTTAAAAACCAATATCTCCTTCAAGAACGATCATAAAATGTGTTTTCAATCGATATTTATTCAATAAGGGACCAGTTTTCCTACCTAGCGAAAGGGGACGAGTTTTCCGGGGTCAAGTTCTAGAAAGATATCGGGGAATACGGGAGAGATCACGCGATGGTTGCCAACGTCCTAAGTGAAAGTGATTTTTGTGGAACGAATGGAATTCGAACGTGGGACACCCAGGTCGTCAGTCTGTGTCTTTAACCTCTAGACAACCGTTGTGTCCCAGACAGATGATGAAATAGATAGATAGAAATGAAAAAGTAAAATATAATTTTCAGTTCATTTTATTGTTTCATAATTTAAGACTAACTCAGTTTCGAAGACGCTTCTAAGATATATCTAACATGGTTGCCCAGCTCGCGCTGCGAACATTTATGTCGTGTCATTATCCAAGTAATTCAAGAAGGATACGTTATCTCCTTTGTTTTCATTCATCCGTTTTAACAATCGTTGGCTTTTCACTGCGTTAATCAAAGTGGCGAAACACAATACGATAAAATGAGTCGGAAATGGTTTACGGGCGACTTTGCAACAAACGAAAGAAATTTAATGTATTCTAATAAAGAATGCGGTTATCTTTAAATGTTCGGCGTGGAGTTTCGATAAAGCACAGGTACTTCGCTCATCCATATGTAACATATTTTATCACTATATATATATATATATATATATATATATATATATATATATATATATATATATATATATATATATATATATATATATATATATATATACTGATAACTATATATATACATATATATATACTGATAAATATATATGTATTTTTATTAATTACCATTTTTTACTATATATATATAAATATATATATATATATATATAATTACAAGGTGACCCAAAAACACAAAAGCTAAATGGAGGCCATCTAGAACATATGCTGTAGAACGGAGAAAAAAAGGCCAAAGACCCTAGTGTTTTGATGTGATGTTTTGAATATAATAAACTAGTTATGACCAAAGTTTCATTTCATTCGGACAAAACATTAAGAAACGGGGCCTAATTAAAGTTGGGGCTCGTTTTTATTGGGCCACCCTGTATATACTCTTGGACGCCCGGCGTTGCCTGATCATACAATACGCTTAAACATTTTAATTGACGCCGATTGCGTATGTATTATTATAGAATCAATCCTCTATTAATTATTATATATTACGAGAAATGATTTGCCCGGTGGATTAATTCGCAAAAAAAAAAAAAGATTTATAAATGATCATGATAATATCGCTCATCAAATTCTGTCTGTGTTTGTTTACAATATCACGTCAGCTGATATTTGGGCTTGACGATGAATTTTCCGGAAAAGTCACTTCTGATTAATGTTTAGTTTTAAAATATGTAAACAAAGAAATGATTTGCAGCGATTTTAAATGGTACCTCTGGTAAACAGTGAAGTACACCCGGGCTTTAACAGAGGATCATTGGATTTGTAGTCGAATGCTGTTCAACTAAGCTTTATCTCCAGATTATGATATGAATTTCTGTACGAAACATATCTAAGAACACTACCAGACATATAAATTACCCTTGTGTGACATTTGCAAAGGAAAGGCCCGACCGTTTCAGAACATATTAGGAATGAACTAGCACACACACACACACACACACACACACAAGAAGCTACTTTTATATAAGGGTGTATATATAGATAGATATGTGTGTGTGTGTGTGTGTGTGCGCGCGCGCGCTTAAAACAAAGAAAATGATAAACACGATAAAATATATATTGGTATACATGAATTTATTTAACAGTTCAATAAAGAATAAACATTAATGGGAGGGGATATTATATATGCATTTTATTTCACGGTCTGGCCAACTGACCCTCTGACCGGGTTTGGGTGGGGATTGAAACCGGTACCGTCAGACAATGCCGTATACTCCATTTGCAGTCGAATGCTCTACAACTAAGCTATATCTCCAGATGATAATATGAATTTCTATGCAAAACATATCTAAGAACACTGCCAGACATATAAATTACCTTTGTGTGAAATTTGCAAAAGATAAGCTCAGCCGTTGCAGAACATATTAGGAAGGAACTCACTTCGTGAGACAACAACTATGGAAGGCGTTAATAGCTGTGGATGCAGTTTGAAGATTCGACATTCCTATCCCGTCGCGTTTAACACCTGACGAAGGCCAGAGGAATAATTGGTCGAAACGTCGCGAAAACAACAACTAGAAGATGAGGATAAAAGTCCGCAAATAATTTAATAAAATGAATGCAAATTAGTCATCTCTAAAAAATAATTCTAAATTAATTCAATAATATGCTCATATATATATATATATATATATATATATATATATATATATATATATATATATATATATGAGCATATTATTGAATTATAAAAACGATAAACAACCACAGAATTCGCGCATAAGCCTGAGGAGTCCTAGAGTGGATGAAACGCGGAATATTCAGTGTAGCTTAATCGCCATATATATTTTATAAATTAATATATATATATATATATATATATATATATATATATATATATATATATATATATATATATATATATATATATATATATAACTCAACGTCTGTGTGTGTGTCTGGTCACGAATAGGCTCCTATATGGTTGACTGTTACAGAAAACTGATCACATATAATGATAGAAGATGTATCGAGACACAGGAATGGGTATGTTTTATCTGGCATAATGATGATTCATTATAATTGTGGGATCTGCCTACGCGCCTGGTCCACAAAGTATGGAAATAAAAAATTAAAAATTAAAAAAAAAAAAAAACGTTTACAAGTGTTTTTGCTATAGATGTACATAATAATACTTTGATAAGTATGTTTTAAGTTAAATAGGGATGCTGTAATAAAATTGTGGGTTCAGCGTTCGAGCCGGGCCTCCATAGAATGGAAATAGGCACAAACTTTAATAAAAACTTTTCATATCTATCTGCGTAAGTATACTTTGATGATTATGTTTCAGTTTGAAGAAATATGGTATAATAAAATTATGGTGTGTTCGTTCGCGCCGGACATCCATAGAATGGAAATATGTCACAAAGTTTAACAAGGTTTTTTAATATAGATCCACAGAATATTGTGATAAGTGCTTCAGTGTGAACAGGTATGGTATAATAAATTATGGGGTTTATCTATTTTTATTTTTACTTTCATCATATTTTGGTTTGGTTTTGATACCCCCGAATTCGAAGCTATCTCTTTACAACCCTTTCTTTTCATAAGCTATCATACTTTTATAAATCAGAGTCCATTTTCTGTAGGCTGTTTTTGAACCCAGTCAACGACGGGTACTTTTGCTAGTATTTTTACAAATTAACGTATCGTGTCTTTTTACTTATTTTACAGAATTCTCTTTTGTATTTCATTGGTTAAGATTTCTTTGAAAACACAAACCTTACATTCATAATCCTTCAATATATATTGCTGTTTTCCATCCAAAATTACATTTAGCCTTTATTATCATCCTTTAAGAGATAACCACGTGGACACACTGCTTCCTGTTAAGCATCGTTGAGCCTGATCAGTACTAAAATGAGTGATCCTTTGAGAACACCAGCTCCCTGCTTATCTTGACATTGTTTTCAGTCTTTCTGGACTTCTCCTTGACACTGGAATCAAGCAATGCCGATTAAGGAGGGGAGTGGTTAAGAATTGCGCAACCCTTGCTTCACAATTCAGTGAGTGTCATTCAGCATGCCTCTAGAATGATATGACGTTGTGGTATCGATAATCTATTATATTTTCTCCTGAATAAATTGAATAAAAATTGGTATCTTATTTGTTAGATTTTTTAACTTTTTTTTTCTTGTCTTTAATAACTAGGGCTATGACAGCAGCATATTCTTTTCATTGTTTTTACTCTCGAGTATATATCCGATACAGTTAGGCACAATGAGTTAACCGAGAACCACATCACTCTACATAAAAACATATAAGATATCAATGAATACATAACTGAGAATCAAAACAAGGAAAAGAATATGCTGTTGTCATTGCCCTATTAATCACTTTATGATTACCCCATTAAGTTGTAACATCGACCAACAACGCCTCATAAAGAGAATCGTGGTCGCATTTGACGAAAAAATAATAATAACAATAATAATAATCAAAAAGAATGTCTTCAACCGATTTCCGTTCCGTAACAGACCGCTTGCTGCGTAGGCCGATTTCTTCTTTGAGAACGCCCAGACATGTGGAGCGGCTTTCACGAATGTTTCAAAACAACGTTTTTGATCGACAAGCGATGTGAATTGAAGATTATAACGGCGGCAGGTTGTTAATCTGAACCTTTCGACATTAAAAATACCGGTGTCGTCCGGTGTCTTCCGACAACGCCCATTTTTGGGAGGGTTGCCATCATAAAACAAACCAGTGTTCGACGTCGACGATTTTACACAAGCAGACGATGGTGTCACCGCACTTTTGAAGCCGGCTAGGATTACCGACCGCTATCCCAACTTTGTTTGCTACACCCTTATTTACGCAAGTCACAAGTTCTTTACAGCTTTACATATGAACCCTTCTGCGCCATCTTTTTTGAACAACATGCCTCTTAAAATTACAATCGCAGGAAGTTCGTAGAACCGTGATTTTATAACACAAATAACAGAGAACTTGAACACATACTGGAGAGAACTTAAATTCCTAAGGAGAAGTTGAATGTATACTCGATACTATCTTCGAATTTCTAAGGTCTCTCTGTACAGGGATTTGTCAGAGGCTCTGTCATGGGGATACTTTTAATCGGACGTAAACCCTAACCAAATATTCAAAACATAATGTGCTGTCTCTTTAAGCCATCCAGCACGTTTCTCTGGTTACGAACGTGGACACCCCTCTCTATTTTTAGAGGCCACCTTCTAATACCACATAAGCAATGGTAATTAAAGGGTGGCTCCACACTCCCCAAAGCCCACAAGCTGGGGCCTCACCACTGGATATAGTTTAAGGTCATATCCAGGACCCCCAGTGAGGGACTTTTACCCTCTGCATGGGGGGAGCAGTCGGTGTATTCTAATGCCCCACCGACAGGGCTGAAGAGAAACTTGAATGCCTAATAGACACTAGAGACATACTCTCGAGTGTTTAAGGCCTCTCTCTACAGGGTTGTGTCAAAATAACCTGGCATAGGCATACCTTTTCATACAAGTAAACTTTGACTAAATATTCAAAATCACATAGTATTTGCAGTCTAAGTAAGATCCATTCTTTATGGCTAATCAGCATTAATTTTTACAAGGAATGGTTTACCTTCTTCAATTAACAGCACGGAATTGGATACTCCACCAGACAAGATGAATTCTTGTCCTGGAATCTGGTAAGACCAAGAGACCGCAAGGAAAGATATACTATAACATATTTAAATGGTCGATTTGGGGAGGAAAATAATATTCCCATCTTCTTTAATAACTCAATGTTTAAGATGTAAAGAATAACTTTAATGGAATATTCGAATATCTATGTATCTCATATAGGGATCAAATGTTAGCACATAGGAATGAGGTTGCTTGATTTCTGAGAATTTTAACTGAAAGTAAAATGAAACAAAAATCGAATATCTTAATTTACATACTGGAGAGTTTGAATTTACCAAGAAAAGAGTTTGAATAGCCTATTCTGGAGTGTTGTCGTTTCTCTGTGCAAGATAATATTATACCCTACAAGTAAACCTTACGTTATTCAAAATAACATTGTATTCGCAGTCCAAATAAGATTCCTTTGGTATGACTTATATGAGGAATGGTGCACCTTCTCAAAACATTGTCGCCTATAGTAACAACATTAAGTTGGATATTCCACCAGACTAGATGAATTATTTTTCTGGAACTTGGTACAACCAAAAGACCACAAGAAAGATATTATAAACACAATTAACTGTTCAATTAGTAAGAAGAAAACTAATGTTCTTGACTTCTTTACTGATTCAACATTTGAAAAATAAATGGAAAACTTGGATATCTATGTATCTCGTATAGACATCAGGTATTAGCCCGTAGATAGGGGGGGCTTGATATCTGAGAACTTTGATCGAAGTAAAATGAAACAACACAAAGAATACCTGTCCTAGGACGGATAAAAAAACAATTCCCTGAAGGGAACAGTTTGAACAAATTTTATGTCTCTTTCGAACGCTAAAAACCATGATATAATGATACTAAACCTTATACTTAGAATCCTTGTCCCAATATCATTCAAAAGCCGTTAAATGAATTCGATCTAGAAAATGGGCTTGGCTTAAGAAGCTTTAATAAGAAATGAAAATTCATGGAATCTTGCTCAGTTGTTGTCTTATAATAATGGAATAAATCCAATGTAAGTCTTATATATTGTTATTTTAAAACGAGAAGTTGTATCTATTTTATGCCCCATAAGAATCTTATAAAATACTTCAGTGCAAGTAGAATTTAAGTATAGCAATTAATCTAATAAATTATTTTAACAGAAATCGCTCGAGACAAGACATGAAGCCAATTAATGTAAGAAGCTAACAAAAATGAAATGCAATGTTAATTCGTTCCAGATGTTTGTTCGAACACCGAAATATTCGACAACCGAAACGATATTTCCCCTTTAAATTAACTGAAATAGAATTAATGGGTCCCAGAGTTTATACGTTCCTTTTTATCTGCAAACTTTGAGGATTTTATACATTTATTTCACCGCTGTTTCATATTCCTTTGCAAGCGCTGAAACACGTATTCCTCTTTCAAATGTCCATATCTTCTTTATTTCTAAAGTCTTTACATGATTTTAAACCGATTATTTAAACTGACCTTTTTTTTTTGTACTTTTTAAACATCTCTATGTCCTTTGTCGTCCCACACAAAAAAGGGGTTGTCAGTCGAATTGCGTGGTTCTGGTGTCATGTTGATGTGCTAAAAATACCTCAGACATCGTCTAGACTGTAGACTGTTCTTAATATAACACTCGTCGCAAAATTCAGACTCGCGGATTGGGGTTGAGTCATCACACTACACTTCAAAAGTATCCCGATTAGTATGAATTACAACGTTCCATTGAAGAACACCGTTGCTTATTCAAATTCGAAGCAAATCCGGTTGTTTGAACTCCTAAATTTCGTTTAAATACCAAGACAAGAAAATCTCCAACTTTTGGTTCGCACACTGAGTTATTCGACAACCGAAACGTTCGACAACTGAGGTATCACTTTATTGTTATCGCAAAGACAGAAAATGCATATTGACCTTTGTTAGCACAGTTAGGAGATGGGTTCATCGATTGCAGAGTGGCGACACAGATGGGTAAACTTTCAGATTAGGTACACCTCCACAATTTTCTTTTAAATGACGACTTTTAACGGTTTTCGGCCATGCTAAATACGAAAATCGCCTTGAAATTTTGCAGAAATAATTAGTTATCGAGATATAAAGAGTTGTATTATGCATTGTATTCTTTGGCGACCATCTTTGTTACGCGCGTAGATTTGTATATGGCGCACGCGCGATAACTAATTATTTCTGCAAAATTTCAAGGCGATTTTCGTATGCAGCATGGCCGAAACCCTTTAAAAGTCGTCATTTAAAAGAAAATTGTGGAGGTGGACCTAATCTGAAAAGGTGTTAATACCATGCAAATGGCAAATTTGCGACGGGTTTAAATGTCAGATTCGTTTTCAGCGGCGTCGATAACCTCTAATAACACAAGCTAGAATGGTCGGCGTGGTGTTATAGTTAAAATAAACGGTGCTAGTGCAGAGAGTGATCCGCGCTATTTTTTAAATCGTATTTCCAAGTTTAATTAAACTTTTATGATATGTTTTTTTATTCAATTGTAAGGTTGAAGTATAGAATAGGTACAAAACACCCTCCTCTCTCCATGTTAAGAATGGCTTTTTAAATAATAACGTTATTATTTACGTCCGGATCACTCTCTGCACTAGTACCAAATAAACATTTACCAAACAGAATACCTGATCAATTTACGTGATTTTTATATCATATTTTCGTCCCATGATGAATACGTACAATATGTGCATTACCATTTTGGTATTTTTTTACGACTTGCCCCAGCGTAGTATAAAATACCCCCAACCACCCATGTTAAGAAAAGCTTTCGAGGTTTAGGGGGTGTTTCAGTCATACATGAGTAGATTTGTTTATAGCGCGCGCCCGCGCGTAAAAAATGGCCGCCAAAGAATACAATGCATAATACAACTTTTTATATCTTGATAACTACTTCTTTCTGCAAAATCTCAATGCGATTTTCGTATTCAGCATAGTCGAAAACTTAGAAAAGTCGTCATTTAAAAGAAAATTGTAGAGGTGGACCTAATCTGAAAATTTACCCAGAGATGTAAGTGACAAAACGCGTACTCAACGATCATGCACACCCATCGCATCATCGCTAGCAGAAGTGTATTGAGAATGGTGGTGATTATGTAGAAAAATCACTTCTGGAACACCAAAAAAGTTGTTCGTTATAATGTCAGTACTTCTGTCTTCGTAGCTCTTCAATTTTTTTTCGGGGGGGGGGGGTAAAAATAGGAAGCATTACTTTGGAAACAACCCTCGTATAACAGAATTCATCCAGACATCCGAGGCTACATAGGTTACCGAATTTCTTGGGTGCCTATTTTATTGCGTTTTTATTTAGGTTCATAGCATCATAAAATGACTGAATGACAAGGTGAGATCTTCGCACCTGCTTTGGGAGTAGACTCTGTATTCCTCTTTTTTGTTTCATGAACGTTGGTGTTCTTCGGATGCTGCGTACTTCTGATCCTACGATATATCCAACCTGTTTACTAGTATCGAAACGGTTAATCGGAATCTGAAATCGAAATCAGGAATGCGAATTTTTTGGTGTCTGAAAATTTTAGCCTAATTTCGGATTCCAATAAATATTCTTTTAATGTAATGAGTATTTTAGTTCGTTAAAAAGTTAATTTTCTATTGGTTTAGTTTAGTTGTTTTTGTTTTACGGCATATCAACCCTTTTCAGCTTATTTAATGCCGAATCCAGTGATTTTGAAGAAAAAATTTTTAATAGAATATATTCTTTTTTCAAGTCGGTTTCTATTTAACCCATAGTTGGAACCCTAACAGGTACAACCACTCCGGGTCAGAGTGGACCTGGGAGTGATGGCAATTAAAGGGTGGCTCCACAACCTGGGGGCCTCACCACCGGATATAGTTTAAGTTCATATCCAGGACCAATTTTCTATTGGTGGACATGCGAAAATGATAAAATGATGAATTTAAACTATCAGTAAAACTAAAATTTATAGATTGTAATAACGAAATAACGTAATAAATAGCAGGTTGAAAATGATCCGGTAAAAATGGCACAGTTAAAATGGCACATACAAAATTGGCACATGTAAAATTTACACAGGAAAAATTGCACATGTAAAAATTGCACAGGCAAAATTGGCTCATGTAAAATGGCACATATAAAAATGACACAGGTAAAATGGTACATGTAAACTGGAATCTATAAAAATGACACAGGTAAAATTGTACAGGAAAAATGCCACGTGTAAAATGTCACATATAAAAATGGTATATGTAAAATTTAAACAGGTAAAACTGTACATGTAAAATGGCACATGTAAAAATTGGCACGTGTAAAATGGCACATGTAAAAATGACACAGGTAAAAAGGTGCATGTAAAATGGAACCTGTAAAAATGACACAGGTAAAATTGTCCAGGTAAAATGGCACAGGTAAAATGGCACAGGTAAAATGATAGAAAGGTATAATTGATATTAAGAAAATTATATAAGTGATAACTATACATGAAAATCTCAGAACGAGTTTATCAGAATATTGCATACAATACATAAAGTGAAAATATAACCAGATCTGTCAAATCCAAAATTAAAAAAATATATACCTACATTTAAAAGTAGATTAGGATTCGCCGTTAAATCATAGTTCTGTCGCTTTTCTCTACTTAAAAAAACTTTTTTACTTTTAAGGCGATTGGCCGACCTTAGAATCAGAAACGGAGTCAGGAATTGTATCGGAAGAAAATTATGAAAGGAATCTGCAATTGTATGGGAATCTGAGAAAATATTGGTATCGTTCTATTATTTCTGTTTATTAGTGTGCCTCTCAATGAAACAATCAGGATCTGTGCCGATAGATTCCTGGCTTAACTGTCATTTACTGAGAATATATTTGTTGAACTCATCGGTTGAGTTTAACTTCGATGGAAAGATGTATTCCCATATTGATGGGGTAGCAATTGGAAGTTCTTTCGCTACGGTTTTCTTTTAATATTTTTATTGGATTTCAAAAATAGCTATTGTTTCAACAATTGTTGAAACCATATATATATATAGATATATATATATATATATATATATATATATATATATATATTATTTATTATTTTTTTTAAGCAGTAATTTACGGATATGCATGTTTCGAGGCCCTACTTGTCTTCAGCTAGCTTAACTGTTTCTAGGAATCAAACATTCTAAATTGAAAATTGCGGTAACGAATGTTTTCCGCGAGTGAATTTGTATTGTGGCGATATCTGTTCCCGGATATCATTTCTTGATTTTTTCCAGTTTCTGTAAATTGCTTTTCTTTCCTTGAAGCAACCATTTTTTTCTTTTTTTTCTAATTCCATCCACTTATGTGTGAGTGTTTCTAATAATTATGCCTCTAATAATATATGCATAATTGTTGTGTTATATCATAAAGGTCACCAAAATTTGTATTATGTTATGTTATAAAGGAGATCGTGTGTGAGCGTCTAATCAGAATTAATATCGTGTGATCGTCTAGTGGTCCAGTCTATTAAATGATATGTCGTTGTGTGTGTGTGTGTGTGTGTGTGTACATGTATTTTTCAACATACATTCTGCGTCTTGTGTTGGTCCATCTGGAAACATATCGTGTCTTGGGGGGGCGGTACCTGTTTTGGACGAAGGTTCATTCACTCCAACACAATGCATTTGTTTTATAGTTTTTATTTCACTTTCCAGATGTCTCGCAGAAGATGGAAAGTGAATCTCTGGCCTGTGTAGTTTCTCTTGGTCTCGTTTCTACACACGTCAGCGTCCCCCCAGTGAAGGTGAGGCCACAACGGTGAAGCCGTCCGTCCTCTTCTAAGTCTAAACAAAATCTCTACGATTCAGCTAACCTGATCACGTGACTCACACGCAATCCGATAAGCTGATCCTGACTTCCGGTCAACGTATCTCAATATAATTTACATCTCTCTCTCTCTCTCTCTCTCTCTCTCTCTCTCTCTCTCTCTCTCTCTCTCTCTCTCTCTTGATGCATTCTCTAACATAATGAAACTCGTATAAGACGCTTATGGAAAAAATAAATACAGAATAATGTAATACATAAATAAATAAATATTTTAAAAATTTATGTAAAACATAAAAATCATGATCTTGAACAAATATTTTGTGTAACCAGAATACGAATGATAATTATATATATACTAGCATGGATGCCCGGCGTTGCCCGGGTATTTGGAGGTGTATGTTGAGCAACAAAAAATGGCGGTAATTTTTTTAAATTTGACCCCTATTATGACCCCTTAAAATTTATTGGTTTGGGCTCAAATCAAGTTATTAAGTTAGATCTATGTCCAAAGAACAAATATCTAAAATTTTAAATGTTTAGGCCGAAAATTGTCGGAGGAGTTTGGTAGAGTTCTCAAATGTCAAATCGTTGAACTTTTACCCCCTAATCGCCAAATTTCTGGCCGAAAACCGACCACAAAGATTTTCCCAAATAGCAGTACATATATATATATATATATATATATATATATATATATATATATATATATGGTGATTAAGCTACACTGAATATTCGGCGTTTCATCCACTCTAGAATTCCTCGGGGATGCGCATAAGTGTAGCTTAATCGCCATATATATTTTATAAATAACTAACTAGCTCTACCTACGTATTGAGCAATTTTGAAGTAAATACTTAAAGTTTACGCATAAATCTATACTGTCGTATATTAATGTTATTTGAGTAAATGAAGTAGTTATATATATATATATATATATATATATATAGTAATCCACATAGACTACTGTTTCGCTGTTTCACAGCTCATCAGTTCGGCTAGACAGGCAACTACCTCAAGCAAGGATTGAAACCCGACCGTTTGTACGGCAGTCAAGGCTCCTAACCATTACGCTATTGGCGGCTGCTTGAACGATATATATATATATATATATATATATATATCTATATATATATATATATATATATATATATATATATATATATATATATATATATATATATATATATATATATATATATATATATATTTTATTCATATATATATATATATATATATATATATATATATATATATATGAATAAAAAGGAAAAACCTAAAAGAGTAAAAACAAAAATAAAATCAACGTTTCGTCCCCATGTCAGGGGACATCATCAGGATTTCTAGGCGAGGATGTACAGGAAAGATGGTCATATCACATGCGAAAGAGGAGAAGTTTAGTTCTCTTTCTGTTCTGGAACAGAAAGAGAACTAAACTGTACATCCTCGCCTAGAAATCCTGATGATGTCCCCTGAAATGGGGACGAAACGTTGATTTTATTTTTGTTTTTACTCTTTTAGGTTTTTCGTTTTTATTCACATAACGTCTAAAGCATCATTTATATCTTGCTTTATTTTATTCATATATATATATATATATATATATATATATATATATATATATATATATATATATATATATATATATATATATATATATATACTAGCATTTCAGCTCGGCGTTGACCGGCTGTTTGGAGGTTTATGTTTAGCAAAAAAAAAAAAAAACAACAAACAAGAAACGGTCAAATTTTTTTTAACTTTGACCCCTATTATGACCCCTATAACGAAAACGGATCACAAAGATTTTCCCAAATCTCAGTACCATGTATATCAAATTTCGAGTCTGTAGACTTGAAATTCACATTGCGTAGGGAAATGTACACACACACACACACACACACACACACACACACAGAGGCACATAGACATATTCACTTAGCATTTTAGCTCGGCGTTGCTTGGGTGTTTGGAGGTGTATGCTGAGCACAAAAAAAACAAACAAAAACAAAAAAAGGGTTTTTTTTTATTTGAGCCCTATTATGACTCCTTAAAATTTAGTGTTTTGGGCTCAAATCAAGTTATTAAGTTAGATCCATGTTTATGGAACCTATATCTTTAGACCTAAAATTGTCGGAGGAGTTTGGTAGAGTTCTCAAAGGTCAAATAGTTGAATTTTGACCCCTTTACAGCGAAATTTCTGTCCGAAAACCGATCACATCGATTTTCCCAAATCTCAGTACCATGTATATCAAATTTCGAGTCTGTAGACTAAAAATTGACGGAGTTATTGCGTAGGGAAATGTACACACACACAGACAGATACACAGACAGACACACACACTGACACGTTCACTTTTATAGATATATAGACTAACATGGGTGCCCGGTGTTGCTCGGATGTTTGGAGGTGTATGCTGAGCAAAAAAAAAAAACGGTCAATTTTTGTAAATTTGACCCCTATTATGACCCCTTAAAATTTATTGTTTTGGGCTCAAATACAGTTATTAAGTTAGATCCATGTCCAAGGAACCTATATCTATAATTTCAAGTGTTTAGACCCAAAATTATCGTAGGAGTGTGGTAGAGTTCTCAACGGTCAAATCGTTGAAGTTTGACTCCTTAACAGCAAAATGTCTGGCCGAAAACCGATCACAAAGATTTTCCCAACTCTCAGTACCATATATATATATATATATATATATATATATATATATATATATATATATATATATATATATATATATATATATATATATATATATATATATACTTCAGAATAAAGTTATTTGACAATCAGCTGGTATGGAACCTGTGATTATAAGATTTACAAAATATTACTGGCAGTAATATTCTATAAGTATTATCCTATCTAAATAAGAATTGCTCGATATGCAAGATAGAGCAAATAAATTAAATTATAATGATTTAATGAATTTCAAAAAACCTTTTTTGAAGTTAAATGTTTGAGTTCCATATCAAAGATTTTTATTATTCTAAGCAAGACAAAGCATACTTTAGAAAGGTTATCTCCTTAACCTATAGGGTTTCAATGTCTACCATCTCTTCAGAGGAGAAAATATTAGCAAATATTTATAAAGGTATGTACCCTATTTGCTAAATTCAGTAAAACATGGTAAAACGAGGCTACATCAAAGGAATGTAACTGTCCTATTCTTTTCCAGAATTGTCAGATTGGCCTTTTAAAGCCAAACTTCGCGGATTTGGCCTTTTTTAAGTAGTTTAGCATTTTAATAGTGGTATTTGGGCTTTTCGGAGCGTAATGTACGGATTAACTAAGGAAAGAAGAGGCAGAATATTATATAGATAATAATAATAATAATAATAATAATAATAATAATAATAATAATAATAATAATAATAATAATAATAATAATTCTGATTTCGTTTACCAAGATCTCCATGAAAAGAGATGGGATTCTTTTTCAGAGGACTTCCCTCAGTCCCGGCTCTAAACCAGGAGCTTTAAAGATCAAGGGTTTTCCTAAGGATATTGGTGGTACCTACAATAGCAAAGGTCTGAAGGGCACCGACAACATCGAGGATTCGTGTTGTTTTTTTGTTTTTTTGTTTTTTTTCAAATGTCCTTCCAGGCGACTTGATTTGTTTAACGTACCAACTACGACCGGGATTATTTGTATTTTTACCCCGTGTATACGCCGTATCCCCACTTCTCGTTTTCATTTTCTCTCATATCCCTGTCCCAGGGTACGAAGAAGTATACAATTTGCCAGGTGTTTTTAGACCTAGTCAATGACGACTAAATCCGAACGATTATGTTCCAACTGCTTGGTCGTCATGACACTTTTGTCCCACCATACCTTTATATTGCTATCCTCACTTTTTCTCACTTCATCAGGCACGTTCTCGAATTACCTTCCAGTACACTTCAAACTTCTTAAAAATCTCCTAGTATATTCGAAGTTCCATGCGATCGTGTCTTTTGCGGTAATCTCTTAGCCAATTCGTTAAACCCTGCTGCAAAGTGCGCAATTGACTCTGAAAACGTTCCACAAATCCGGCATACTGCAGCAACTTCTTATCCTAGAAACACTTTTTTTAATAGTCGTGTTCCTAATGCCTTTTCTTGTTTTGATATAGATGGCATGCAACTCCTTGCCAGACCATTCTAAAATTCCCGCACTGTATCTCAAAACACTGACTGCCCATGCATTCACTGCTTTCATCAGATTTCCTCCATACAATTTTGACTTCGCAATTAGCTTTACCCTTCTAAGATACTCCTTCCTGACTTTCTCTTTTATCTCTCTGTTCATGATGCATATACCGTCAAGCACTCTTAAATACTTATACGCTGCTTCTTGTATTTCTTTCATAACTTCTCCATTTGGCAGCACTATTCCATTCGAATGAACCTTTTTCATCACCAACACCACACACTCACGAATCTCAAATTCCATCCCGATTTCTTCGAATATGTCCCGACGATCTCTATGTTTCTCCATTTTCTTCTCATTTCTACTAAATATCTTCAAATCATCCATAAACAGTAAATGGTCGAGGCTTCCGTCACCAGACACAAAGCTATACCCCAGCTTCTCTCTCTTCAAGAGAATGCTTCATAATCGATAGTGCTTCACGGATCCGTAAGTGAGAAACTATGTTGTATATCTTCCTGTAATCGGTCTATTTTCTTTTCTTCCTTTTTGCATCCTGAATTACTGCCTTATCAATCATTAGTTTATGCTTGGTACTCCTTGAACTGCACCGGCAATCTTTCTGTACATCAGGGAGGACACCATTACTTAAAAGATGCCCCAAAACTTTTTCTGCGTAGATTCTGGTTAACAGCTTACACATTAGTGATATACATGCAATCGGTCTGTAATTGCTGGCAGATGTTACTTTTGCAAGCTCATTCCAAATTTAATGTCGTCCTTCCTATAACAAACCAATCAGGGACATCCCCGACTCAACGACCCCTTGCACGGCAGCGGCTATTGATGAATGAAGGCATTGGAATTGCTTGAACCAGAAACCCCTCACTCCATCTTGACCAGGTGCCTTCCTATTCGTCATCCTTCGAATTCCAGCCTTTTATTTTTTTTTTTACATGGAGTTCACCACTTATCAAGGCCCAATGGCCACTCAGGGATAAGGGTTATTGTGTGTACAGTAATCAAAGGGATAGTGTAGCAATAGTATTGGAGAAGTTGTAAGGTGTATTTACTTGGGGGGGGGCGGTTCATCAGGAATTTGTTTGTGTTGGACTTGAAGACATCCAGGTTGAAGTCGGGAGGGAAACGGGCAAGCGGAACAGAGTTCCACAGGCGCGCAGTTCTAAGAAAGAAGCTTTGTCAATGGTATCTACGTTTTGATTTAGGCACAGATAGGGAGTGGGGAAAATTATTTACGGTTATTTGGCGAGGGGGGACCAGAGAATGGAGCTCAGACGAGCACCTGCCATGGAAATAACGATAGAACAATGACAGGCTCGCTATGTCTCTTCTGTGGGAAAGAGGTTGCAGGGTAGAGAAAAGGGCACCCCCCACCAAGCCACGGAGTCTATTTTGTACTCTGTCAAGGCAGGATAGGCTGTTTTTAGCAACCCCCGCCCAGATGTGGCAGCAGTACTCCATCTTGGCTCTTATATAGATAGAGAATTGCATCATTAGTGAGATATCTTCTGGAGCGGTAGAAGGATTCCACCATTTTCCCAGCAACCTTGGCCACAGACATGATGTATGTGTTCCATTTAAGATCAGATGTAAAGGTCAAACCCAGGAGCTTATCAAAGCCTGGTGCCTCCCTTAGACGAGAGACATCCATTTCAATTGATGCCAGATGGGGATCAGAGCGTTTATGATGTAGAGATAGGAGCTTGGTCTTAGATGCATTAAAGGTAACCAGCCACCTCTTTCTCCACTGTACCACGCGCTCAAGATCAGAGGAGAGTGAATCAGAGAGAACATCATCACTTACAGCCTTTGATGTGTTGCCATAGATGGTCGTGTCATCAGCATAGATGTCAACGAAAGATTTTAGTATGTGTTTTGGGAGATCATTGATGTAGATCAGGAAGAGAGTTGGGCCCAGTATGGACCCCTGAGGGACTCCAGCATTAATACTTGGGCCTCTGATTTCTGCCCATCAACGACTACTCTTATGAGCCTATCTGAGAGAAATGATTTAATGATAGAGAAAACATTTCCAGTTATACCGTAGCTGGAAATCTTGTGTAGTAGGCCCTTATGTCATACCTTATCAAAGGCCTTTGATATGTCTAGAGCAATTGCCCTAGAAATGAAGCCTTTGTCGAGAGATTCACTAATCCTATGAGATATAACCGTTAGCACATCTGCTGTAGATCTAGCAGAGCGGAAACCATATTGCGTGTCGCTAAGAAGGTTATTTCTGCTGAGGTGGTTGACTGCTTCTCTATTTATTGTGGATTCCAGCAACTTACTCATGACACACAGGAGACTTATTGGTCTGTACTGAGAGGGGGATGACTTATCTCCTGAATTCTTAAATACAGGGCATACTGATGAGGTTTTCCAGGGTGTTGGGAAGCACTTCTTAAGGCAACGCTTAAACAGTTTGGAAAGTATGGGGGAAGTTCTGGTTGTAATTTTTTTAACACTTAATTGGAATACCGTTGGGACGAGTTGCTTTACTGGAGTCAAGGTTCTTGATTAGATTGGCGACCTCACTCACAGATATTTTTATGTTGCATAGCGTGTTGTCTATTATAGGAGGGAATATGGGGAGTTGATGGCCTTCGTCACACAGGGTAGAATTTGCCGCAAAGTTTTTGGCAAATAGTTTGGCCTTGTCGGATGCTGTCGAAATGACCTCTGGTCCATTGATAATAGTTGGGATAGAACGCACGTTTCTGTTCAGGATCCTATTTGCTATTTGCCAGAACTGGTGGAAACCAAGCCGCTGCTCAGCTACTTTGGACTTAACGGATTGCGCATATAGTTCTCTTGCATTTTTATTACTCTTTTACAGTGGTTGCTGGCGATCCTGAAAGCAGCTTTAGTCTCAGTGCATCTATTACGTTGGTAGCTATGGAAAAAGTGATTTCTGTGCACGATGGCAGAAGCACATTCAGGGGAGAACCATGGCTGGCTGTTAGGTTTTTGTTGGAATTTTTTGGATGGTATGAATTCGTCTATGCCTACAAGTAACCATTATTATATTTCATTTTTATCTTAACTGATACGACGCAGTGGTCGGAGGATCCCAGAGGAGATAGAACGGAACATGAGCATAGCTCATGGGATGTGGATAGAAAAAGGTCTAGGAGGCTTGCGAACTGACCGGTACTATCGGGCACATGTGTGGGCTCGCGGACAATCTGAGTGAGGTCATAGGCAATGGCAAAATCATGACAGAACCTCCCCTCATCATCAGTCTTATTTGAGTGGGTCAGCCATTCCACATTATGGACATTGAAGTCACCGCAAATGTGAATGTTAGCTGAGGGATGAGCAGACATGATGTGGTCAATTTTTTCTGATATACTCTTAAAGACAGTAACTCCACTGTTGTGGGGGCGATAGAGGGCAAATATAAATGCGGTGGTGTAAGCAAGTGCAACCCGGAAGCACATATAAGGTAGATTAGGGTCTTCTCTGGAGATACCTCTGCCACATGGGAAGCCATCTTTAATGTAGGCACATATTCCATGCCCGTGGCGATCTTGGGGGTCAGATTTAGATGTTAGGTTAGAGTATCCTTTAATTATGAACTCATCTAGGGAGGTGGTCGGCCCTATTCCAGTTTCGCTTAGAAAGAATACGTCAGGTTTCGTCTCCTGTAATTGGGTTTCAACCTCTGGAAGGTTAGAACGTAAACCCCTGATGTTGGAGAAGGAGACGTGGTAGTAGGGGTCTACGTAGGAGGATGGGTTTCTAGATTTATTCGTGTGTTTTTTCTTTTTGAGATATTTCATGTTGAGGATTTTGAGGTTTGTGGAACAGGTCAGTATACTTGGTTAGAGCAGAGCAGAGAGGGAAAGTAAGAGAGGAAAGATAGGAAATTTTTTTTTGTAGCATATGATAAGGTAAAGCTGCAACAATTACCCACTAGTTTGGCATCGAGAGGCCCCACCAGAGACTACTGCATGGTCCAGAATCCATTCACCAAATGGCAATACAGCAGCCCCAGTACTTTGCACCTGCTGATAGGACAGCCTCCTTCGTGGTTATTGCAAGGTTTGGGTCCCTGACTATCAGGCGGTTAACGTCAGCCCAGATGAAAACGTTTACCTCCGGCACCCTTACTAGTGACATGGCCGCAAGGATAGACATAGAGACAGAAAATTTCCGACATCTCAGACTACTGTTCACGAAGTACTACCGACCTGGGAAGCAGCTTTTTCTTAACCCTTTGTCAGAAAAATCACTCATTAGAAATGAGGACTGAGGGACAAAAAAGGAGAAGCGAGAGTTACTGGAGCTGCCGATAACACATCCACTGCATTATCTACTCTCCATTAAAAAAAAAAAAAAAAAGAAAAACGGTAAGAGGGACTTATTTATATCTACTTAGTATAAGTCCTTTGCCCATTCCCAGTTTAGAATAGAATTTGAAGATAGTCTCCCCTCCCATATTAATCCGTGGAGGTGTTTTTGTTTTTGTTTTATTTATTTATTTATTTATTTTTGCTCTTGGTACCTCGCGATAGAACCTTCGAGATTAAACTTATAATTACGTTTCAATAATGCAACTTGTGAGGTCAGCTTATGTTTTTAGATTGGGGGCATTTTATTTAAAGGCTAGTTTAAGTAATGCCAGACGTATTTAACAAAAAAAGGTTAAAACACGAGTAATAAGACATGATAGGTAATGTTCAGGAGTTTCAAGTTTTAGTAAGACTGCAATAAGAGAACAAAGATAAATAAATAAAATATATATAATACACAAAAATTGGCAAAATTAAGACAGGATACATTTAAACAGTTATGGATAAAGTTTTTAAAAAACTTAACATTGTCAATGATTATCACAACGTTCTTCATCTGTTCCATTCTTGAGAACTTTGCTCTGATTTCTAACCAGCTAGTCTTCTCATTGTGTCGTCCTTCAACAGACCAAACCCCACTCCAGCGCCTCCTAGCATCACCGTCATTTGGAGTACTGCTATTTCTCGCTTGCTTGTTACCACTTAATTCTTTATACAGATTAGACTGATTGTTCCGAAAAAGTTCCTTTAGACGAAAAACAACACTTTTTCACAAAATGTTTCTAATTTTCACCCCACCAGCGCGGAACTTCTTTACACATTGTTAGAACTGCCTTCGCCTCCTTTTCCGGTAATCAAGCTCGTTCTTGGCTTTCTGTCCTTGTTTAACTCCTTTTATTATTTCTTCAATTCTCTCAATGTCATTTTGCCATCGTTTAATACTTTCCTCAAGCCGCCTTTGCCAGTATGGTCTTCTGTCGTCCATTTTCCTCTTTTTCTTCTATATCCAGCCAAAACGATCCGCAACAACGTATGACGCCTGTTAAGTTCCGTAATAAATATGTTCTTTCTCACAATGTTGTGAATTACGTCTTGAACTATTTTCACCTCGCCTTTCACCTTCCACCTAGCAATACTCTTTATGTTTGGAATATCTATGATCTAGCGTTAAAAAAAACGTCTCAACTTCTAAAGTACTTCTTTTTCTACAAAAGTCAAAGTCCGAACTTCATCAAGACTTCTCCATACATCTACTCCTTCTACTGGCCCAGTTGTCTCAAAGTCATTGTTGTCGTCTGCCTAAATCCTTCAAACGTCTCATCGTCACTTCCCCTAACCATAGCATTCCATTTCTCCTCAGCCGCCCGCCTCACATTTCCCTTCTGCACTTCCGCATCCTCATCAGAGCTAATTTCAGCAATTTTACTTTTCCTATTTATTTCATCCATAATCATCCTTGCGGTCTCATCCCTTGCGATCACTGTGAGTAAGACGCTATTTTCAATTTGTTTTAACTGAGATAACAAACTCGCCACACTCTTCTCTGTAGATTCCCACTCTTCTTTTATTTTCTGGATATATCCACCAAATTTGGTACCTCCACTTCTCATAAAGCATTTCCTCATCTGACCATGTTTTTTTTTTAATTCCTTGTCCCAAGTGTTTGCCAGTCTTCACTACCCTTACAGCCACCAACATCCTCAGAATTTCGAACCATTGCATGATGACGTCTGGACCCACCCTGCTGAACTGTGGAACACCTGCCGGCCGTGAAACCTTCACAAGATGTTCCAGCCCCAGTCGTGATCTTCAACATTCTCCCATAAATAAGGTTGAGGAATTTAAGATTACACCACCACCGATAGTTTTATCGAGACATCATCTCTAGGAGGATTACCAACCAAGGTTAAACACCCCTACCAACTTTCCATTTAACCGGCTTTTACGACGCCCCTGGACAGTGTTTGATGTATTCTACTACTACTACTATTACTGCTACTACTATTACTACTACTACTACTACTACTACTACTAATAATAATAATAATAATAATAATAATAACTGCAAAACGAAAAAGGGCGTCTAACGTAATAAAAGAGCGATTTCAGGGCTTTATACACGCCACCAGATACGTGACCATTAGAACCTCTAACAACGGCGTTTGTTGTTGAGAGTCATTCATTCATTTTGAATCAATGAATGTTTACTGTCGGCATTTGATTATCTTTCTAGTTAGAATTCCTATTGGAAAGACATCAGATGCTTACGGGAGGAACTACGTGAAAGTTGCTAACATCCTCAAGTAAAAGTGTTTCGGTGGAAGGAACTGGACTCGAACTTGATGCACTCGAGTGAGCAGTCCGTGCCGTTAACTATTTGACCACTGTCACTTTCTTGTTCCTGCTCTTACTACTTTCTTTTTGAAGAAGAAAAAGAAAAAGAAAGAGAAGAAAAAGAAGAAAAAGAAGAAAAAGAAAGAGAAAAAAAGAAAAAAATGAAAAAGTAAAAGAAAAGAAGAAAAAGACAACGAAGAAAAATAAAGAGAAGAAAAGGAAGTAAAAGGAAAAGGAGAAAAAAGAAAAAGAAAGAGGAGAAAAAGAAGAGCAAGAAAAAGAAAAACATCAACAAAATTTGCAAATAAAAGAATGATTTTTAACGTAATAGAAGGGCAATTTCAAGGTTTTACACACGTCACCAGCAATATGACCCTTTTAACCTTTGACATTGACATCGTTTTGTCTTGACACTTTTTGTCTATTGAATGTTTTTTTACTACAAATCTGACTGTGATATTTGGCTTTCTCTGTGTTTTTGTTCTCTGTTATTCCGTCTTGTGTTTGTGATTTAGGGTGTCAATCGCTTTCTTTTTTCTTTCTTCGATATATTTTTTTTCATTTGTAGTTTATTTAGTTTCACGTTAAAACTATAAATAAACGCAGTCAGCCAATTGTACTTTACAATTGCAAATTTAAATTGACTTCACTGGAGGTGTCTAATTTTACGGTTCAAATTCGTTTTATTAGTGACTTGTTCCACTTAAAAATTATTAAAACGAACTTAGTCATAATTATGCGAGAGACTAAATAAAAGTAAACTAATTTTCATATTTTTGGAAAAAAATTATTCAATTCTATGGTTTATATTAGATGATTGAATTCATTTGACCAGTTCTAATTATGCATATTTTCTACATTCTGCATAATTGTGTAGCATTCAAGAACAAATAGTTTTAGCAAACTCACATGCGTATATATATATATATATATATATATATATATATATATATATATATATATATATATATATATAAAAGGAACTTTGTATGTGTCTCTTGGGGTGTAGAGTTCGTCCCCTATAAACTCGAAAACAGCTGAACCGATTTTGATGAAATGTCACACGAAGATACTTTATGTGACTGGCAGTGTTCTTATAGAGGCTTTGTATCAGAATGTTTTCGATTAGTATCGATAACATATAATGGAAAATAATCCGATGAAACAAGACACAGGCAATTATGATCAAAGTTAACACCTTACACAGCCTAACATCACAAGCGCATGTGAGAAGTTTTATTACAACACAAGTCGAAAGACCAAATTAATAGTACATTCTTTCATATGAGAGGAGCGCGTTCGAAATAAATGTTTTTGTTTATAGCACAATTGAACCAGGATTCTTGACTTTTGCATTTTAAACTTTAATGCAAGTCATCTTCTCTTCTATCTATATAAATAAAATGAACTCATTTTTTCCCGTCGGATTTTGACATTAATAGGATTAAAAATCAAGATATTTCATGCAAATATAATATGCACAAACGGCAGAACAATATCTGAGTTGTGTTATAGGCTTATTATTTCTCAAATTCCTCGATAATCTTAGATTTCTATACTTTTTCTGCTGAGAAGTCACGGCCAAAATCGGTTAAGATCAATGGAAGTGGTAAAATATTTTCTCTCTAATAAATTCCTCCTCCCCCTGCCACCACTTAACACCGTTTGGGGATCGTTCACAAGGAACAGTTGAGAAGAGAACACCGGTTTGGCTTCGTAGTTCTTTCATGTGAAGTTATTTAAAATCACTAAACTAAGCTGCAGTGCTCTGTGGCGTAGTGGTTAGCGTGCTGGACAATTGACATTATATTTTCACGTTCGTGCCGACCTACCGTAGTCGTTTTTTTTTTTGTTCTTCCTAAACAACTGGAATGGACTTTTCTTGGTGGCCGAACTGTTAACGTTGCAGATGTTTTTTTTTTTTGTTTTTTTTACACACTTTATTTTCCTACTTTTACTCATGACTCCGGGTTTGATCCTTCCTACTTACCTACCATAACATTTTTTAAAACTTCCCCCCCCCGTCCCGTAAAGAAACACTCGGGCAACGCCGGGTACCCCCGCTAGTTATATAAATAAAATAATGTCATAAAATGAACCGTAGGTTCTTTACAACGCAATCTAGCCTACAATGTATTACAGATTAAATCACTGCCGGGAGGAATGTGAAACTTTCTCCAGGTGCACAGCCATTGGTCCCCAACTAAAGCGGATAATCAATCGAATAGATTGAAAAATGGGTAATTTTACCGATTTTTATGCCAATAAAAATATGGGACTGTGAAATATTCGTTAATAATCACTAAATCCCAGGAAACCTCGAGTCTCCCTGCTAGTCTATCTATACACTTATAAAATTGAGCTTTTTTCTCGCTCTTACATTAATATTAAGACACTACTTAGTCTATTTTAAAATTATTAAAAAGAACTTATGGATATGCGAGCGACTATATGAAGGCTAACTTATTTTCATATTCCTTTGAAAACGAACGTTAATTAAGTAGTATTTATTTTTGCTTCTTACTAGATGATTGATTTCATTTCACTATGACGCTGAATTCTATTTATGTATAGTTTCTACATTATATATATATATATATATATATATATATATATATATATATATATATATATATATATATATATATATATATATATATATTCCAGGTAGAAAGATATCCAAAAATTAAAAATAATTGAATTTCAACAAGGGTCGTTGATAGTGCTCAATCGAAGAGAGCAAATTATATTTTTTATTATTTTTTATGTAACTACAGCCATAGCTTGCTACGATGTGCAGACCGTTTCTATCATATTTGATCTTATCGGGCAAGAAGAATGAAAATACAAAAATTTTAAAGGTTCAAGGCCATTTTCAAATTTTGAGGAGAGAAAATTATGCCATGACTGGTGTGAAGTAAAGTCAAAGTTCTTATGGGTTTAAATTAATAATCAAATTTCCTTTACAAAGGATAGTTTTAGGGAAAGTTAGGGAGGAGTAATATGGATATAGAGAGGGGGGTATGAATACACTAAGAGGAAGAAAGGAGAAGGGAGGTGTGAAAACGGTTAGCATGTAACTAACGAAAGTGTCAAATGACGATATTAACAAATTATAATTTGAGTCATTTAAAAGTGTTTCGATTATAGAAAAAAGTTTAACTAAATTGGGTCATATTGTCTATCAATAAAGCACGACGTTTTTGGTTCAATTATTTATTTTATTTTATTTTTTATTATTATTATATCTTTTGTTTTGAAATTAACGTTGACTTTTTCCAGTTATATCGGATTGGATATTTATATATTTAATTTATATCTTAATAAGTTAGAATATTTAAGCTTATCAAATAGTAGTTATTTTAGCTTTTATTTTGTTTCCATATAAACACGTACATGCACATACATACACACAAACACGTATAGACACTCACACAAAT
>NC_136495.1:110144618-110204618 GCF_053919585.1 Euprymna scolopes
AAATTTCACACGAAGGCAATTTATGTGACTGGCAGTGATCTTAGATAGGTTCGTATCAGAATGTCTTCGATAAGTATCGATAACCGATAACGAAATTAATCCGATAAAAGAAGGCACAAACAATTATGATCAAAATAATATTTTACACAGCCTGACATCACAATTGCATATGAGAAGTTTTATTGCCACCCAAACCGAAAGACCAGATATATAAAATCAACAGTGGGTTCTTTGATATGGCAGGAGCGCAACCAAATAAATGTTTGTTTAAAGCACAATTGAAGCATGGTACATGACTTTTTCATTTTAAACTTAAATTCAAGCCATTATCGCCGCACAACCAGTAAGACCAGGCATATAAAATCAACAGTAGGTTCTTTGATATGACATGTCGCGTTCGAAATGAAGCATGATAATTTACTTTTGAATCTTAAACTTTAATACAACCCATTATAAAATCAAATGTAGTTTAATACAACCCATTATAAAATCAAATGTAGTTTCTCTGCAGTACAATGTAGACTAAAATGCATTTTTAATTAAGTCATTACAGAAAGTATGTAAAGCTTCCTCAAGGTGCATCGCGATGGGTCGCCAATTAGTGCAGGCAATCAATCGATTTGATTAAAAAATGGCTAATTCATCGATTTCGATGACAATAAAAATATTGGAGTGTGAAATATTCGTTAATATATATATATATATATATATATATATATATATATATATATATATATATGAAATTTAAAATGGAGGCGGAGAGACCTAGAGGCTCGACGTTTCGCCCGTCTTATGCGAACTTTCTTAGGAGGGATGGTCAATGAAACGTTGAGCCTCTAGTTCTCTTCGACTCTAGGTCTCTCTGCCTCCATTTTAAATTTCAAATCGTCAGATTTTATCTGATATGTTTTCCATGATTGCGATATGGGTGTTTATATTAGATTCTGAACGACTAGAACCTCAGAAGATTCCAAGCCAAAACACTTGTTAGTGATAGACTGGCCGGGGAGCTACTGTATGCTGGTGATGCTGACCTGATGACACACTTCCCAGTAGATATGTAATTAGTGATGGATCTCTTTGCATGTGTACCTGCTTCGGACTGACAGTTAGCATTAAGAAAACTAAGGTCATGTACACTCCCACGTCTAGTGATCTGTATGTGGAACCTGATATTTTCGTCTGTGGAAAGCGCCTTGAAGTTGTAAAAAATGTTGTCTACCTTGGCAGTAAATCAAATGATGGCAATCTTGATGCGGACAGAGAGAGAATCAGCATCAAACGTATTTGGAAGGTTACAAGATAGAGTTTAATCTGATGGTGATCCAACTCTGCCAAGTAAAATGCCAGTATATCAAACATGTGTATTGCCATTCCTACTCTGTGCCTCTGGAATATGGACCTTGTACCGGTCACATGTAGAACTGCTCGAGAGGTTTCATCAGCACTGCCTTAAACACATTCTTGGTTGGATAGTTTTACCTTGATATATATGTATTAAATTAGGCCAAAACAATCAGTATTGCTACCATTGTTATTAAGAACCAGATGCGTTGGGCGGATCGTTTTGTCCGGCTTGATGACTATCGACTCCAAAAACAGTTGTTTTATGGTGAGCTCCTTCTTGGCATGGACTTTCAGTGACTGAGGAGGTGATACTCGTCTGACAAGATTTCGCAATCATATATATATATATATATATATATATATATATATATATAGAGAGAGAGAGAGAGAGAGAGAGGGGAAGAGAGATAGAGAGAGACAGACAGACAAACAGACAAAATTCAGAAAAGGGCGCAAGGTCTGCAGAGTTTTATGATCACATACATACATGATGATGATGATGATGATGATGATGATGATGATGATTGCTGCATCTTTCCAGATGATCGCCATCACATTGAGTTATGCCAATCTCGTCGTCCATGCCATCTCAGATGACTCTGCACTCTCGCCGCAGATTTGCACATCTTGAGGCAGATGTGGCATACAAATACATACATACATACATACATACATACATACATACATATACTTCCCCAAAACCTCTGGTCTTATAGAGGGGAGACTAAACCTTAGTGCTATGGTTTCAAATGATCTGAAATAACAGCAAGGGAAAACTTGATTCAAAATATTTCTCTTGTGTTTTATCGCCATCTTTTGGAAATAGGGTACGATTATGAATATCTCCAGACTCAAACAATCCTTATAAACTGTGAAATTTACTTTATATATTAAAACCAAAGAGGGGAGCTATAACATGAGAAATATTTAGAATCAAGTTTCCCCTTGCTGTTATTTCAGATCATTTGAAATCATGGTTGACAGTTTTAGTCTCCCCTCCATCAAGGCCAGATGTTTTGGGATACATTATAGTTTTAAAAAGAGGGGGGTCGCTTTTCTATATTAATTAAACGTAAAATAAACACCCAGTTCATAGCCAAGTTGGGCATAAAGTGGGTGCTCATTTTAAGTTAAATTGATATAGAAAGGTAATCCCCAACTTATTTAAATAATAATGTACGGCATTATGTCACATAGCACATTATACAATTTAGGTCATTAGCTTTCCAACGAACCTTTCATTTTTTAAATTCTGGTCAATAGTCGCGGAGATTTCAAACTTATAAAATTGCCAAAACAGTGGTATATATATATATATATATATATATATATATATATATATATATATATATATATATATATATATGCATGCTAGCAGTTCAGCCCGGCTTTGGTCGGGTCCTATGTACTGTTCATAACTTTATGTGCATATGTATATATTAAAAAGTGTGAATATGTATGGTAATGCCTTTCTATATAATAGGCTTCCTTAACTACCATAGAGAAAAGTTGGTAGAGACCGCAAACGTCATTTTTTTTTAAACTTTGACCCCAATTTTGACCCCTTAACATTTATTGTTTTGAGCTAAAATCAAGTTGAAATTTTTTCGCCATGTCCAAAATTACAAGTGTTAAGACCCAAAATTAGAAGAGTAGTTTGGTAGAATCTGCAAAGATCAACTCTTTCAACATTGACCTTTTGTCAGCGAATCATTCGCCCAAAAACTGATGCTTGCTGCATGTCTGAATACCCTTTATGTATCATTTCAAATGTTTACACTTAAAATTGGCTTAATAGTTTGCTAGAGACCGCAAATGTAAAAGCGTTTGAACTTTGACCCCTTGGCAGTCAAATTTTCGGCCAAAACCCGATTAAAAAGCTTGCCCCATGTCTAAATACACTTTATGTAAAATTTCAAATATTTAGACCAAAAATTGGCTGGGTAATTTGGTAGAGAAAGCAAAGTTCAATTTTTTTTAAATTTGACCCCAATTGATTATTTGTTTATGTACGCATGCGCACACGGAAGTCGTAAACCGGATGTTGGGTTACAACACCCGTTACAAGGTCATTTGAGTTCTATGATTATATAGATTCTGCTTCATTTTTTGGTTGTGCAAGATCTGTAGAATATATCCTTAGAAAGACTTTCTCTTTTATAAAGTAAAATCCAATCGCTTAAAATGAATATTCCAATTAGCGAAATATTCCTGATAAAATCAAGATAGTTGGAATTTTAAAAAGTTCAAATCCTATATTTCCAGGGCGGGTTTCAAATAAAGATAAAAAAATAAACAGATATAAAAATAAAATAAAAATGTTAAAAAATTAAAAAATTAAAAAAATTTAGAGACTTTAAAAATAAAAATTAACGGTATTTTTTTTAAATCGTTTAGACAATGTGTGTCTCTAATTGAATTATCCCCCCCCTCATTTTCTCTCTTTAAATACGGATTAAATAGTATTACTACCAGTGGTGATATCCTCTTTTTTCATAATGCAGTATTCTTATCGTTTTATTTCTTTCTTTTTTTTCTTCTATATTACCTTTACAATTACTGTTGATAAACATGGAGTCAGTAACGGAAGCGAAAGTAAGACGCGGGATGTAGAATAATAACTAAGGGTGGTTACACAACAAACACTGAGAAAGTGTGAAAGTGATAGAGATATAGTAAGAGGCATATCACTTAGTGTACGACTTACTGTTAATCATTAAAATGAACATAAAATCTCTTCTTTTTTTTCAAACATAATCTAAAATATGATGGATATACTATTCTCTCCTTCCAAAAATAAGTAACAACAGAACAGACTGTTATTTTACTTTTCGGGCACTTGCGCATTTTAATTATTTTCGACAATTTTTTTTTTTTTTCAGAACAGGAGAGACAATTCAGGAAGGCGCAATCAGAAAATGTCAGTTTCGCATAACTTTTAGGTAAAAAAAAAACGAAGCACATTAATAATATAATTATAATAGCACAATAATATAATTATAATAACACAAAATAAAATAATTATTATTTTAACATTTATTGAATCTATAGTCACCCCTTGCCAAACTTTACGAAAAACACTCGTCTAACTGAAACCACTATCAATAATTTCCCCCTGTGCCTAAACATAAACGTAGATTCCATAAACAAAGTTTCTTTCTTAGAACAGCACGCCTGTGGAATTTTCTTCCGTTTGCTTACTTTCCAGCTGACTACAATATGGTCGTCTTCAAGTCCAACGTAAACAAGTTCTTAAGTGATCCAACTTACCAAATTCACTTCTTAAATTAAGCTTTGTGAATTGTGGTACATTCAATTTTTTATTTTATTTTCCCCTTAACATTTCCTTATATTCTGATGATATAATTAAGTTATAATTTTTATTCAGTATTCATTTGATGTGTGTGTGTGTGTGTGTGTGTGTGTGTGTGTGTGTGTGTGTGTGTGTGTGTGTGTGTGTGTGTGTGTGTGTGTGTGTGCGCGAGAGATAGAGAGAGCGAGAGGGAGAAAGATAGAGAAAAATGTGGGTGTATTATTACTGCACTCATTATCTAATGAATTTAAGTAGAGTTTGTTTTTAGCTATGTTGACATAATTTGGCATCGAATAATTCTCGCATAATCACAATGACTTGATTTAAATTTTTCAGATTCTTTATTTACTTCTTTTGCTGGGAACTGATTTTGGAATCCAATTTTTTTTTTTCACGCCACTTCCAAAAGTAAACTGCCAGCTGTAAATGATAGTGTATTCATTTTTCGTCGGTCTCTTTGTCTGTTCAACTTTCTTTTTGAATCAGAAGTGACCATATCTTGCTTGTCAACGTTATCCTTTACGCAGGACAGAAACCGGAGTGTCAAAAAGAGTAAACAATCTTGGCTATAACTCTTCTCTTTCATAGTACCTATTTACTATGCCTCCCCACGGGACAGAGTTAGACACCAGGGTCGTTTTTTAACGTGGAGAAAAGGTACAAAAATAAAAATTGTCTCAGTCGTGAAGGATTTCTCCTTCACCGAAAGAGAACAAGAAAATGAAGTGCAGCATCTGAAGAACAGATACTACACTTTGATGGTATTTATTTGCTCCCCCACCGAGCAAATTAGGCACAAGGCCGATTTTTAATGTGAGGAGTGAAGGGAGGGGGAAGGGAAAAAGGGGACCAGCTCCCGAGAGGTGGGAAATGGGAGCTGGTTAATGGTCAGGCATGTGGGGTTGCCCCCACATCTGGTCTTTACTAGTCATAGCTAGTCATAGCTTGCAGTATCTGCCGGAACAGATACTACACTTTGATCTTGACCAAAAGATAATCATTAATCTAAAGGGATCATATATTGCTTGTTACTGCCGTCCCGTTGGATGAGCGGATTCCGGAAGTCAAAAAGAGCAGACACTTGACTATAGTCGTAGTTACCACCGAGTTTGCCTCATTCGCATGCTCGTTCTTTATCCAGTGTATTAATGCCTATCAAGATACCATTTATAAATGAAATAGAATTTAACATGCTATTTACAATAATTCTTTTAAATAGTCGAAAGGAAATGGTTTATAAAATGGATTAACTTAACACTTATTAACATAGACATAAGATGAGGAGAACGAATGCCTACTAGATATTAGCCTCGAATGTCCAAGGTTTCTCTGTACAGGTATTTGTCAGAGGCTCTAACAAACAGATACTTCTCATCGGAAGTAAACCCTGACTAAATATTCAAAACATGGTGTGTTGTCTCCTTCAGCCATTTATCATTTACCTCAGGTTGCGAACCGGAGCATCCACTCTATTTATAGAGGGCAGCTTCAAATAACCAAATAAGAAGCCGTGGACAATGAGGAACTAACTAATAAACTAATGAGTAAAATGAACTTACATACTAGCAGGCCGATACCCAGGATAAAAAGGGCCCGTTTATACACCAGGCAGAAAAAAGATAAGTAATAGCGTAAACCAGGGTTTCCCAAACTTCAGGACACTATGGAGTTCCAGTCTTTTCCATAGACCATTTTTTTTAAATTCTTTACACCTGTAGTCTTCAGCCATTTAAATTTTACATATGAAGCATTTGGTCCTCTTTAAGAAAGTGCTTCCGGAGCCTCTCGGCCTCAATCATGAAGCCCCAGGTCTCTGTGGAGCCCACTTTGGGAAACTCTGTTGTAAACTTTCTTTCCTCTGAAAGTGACACTATAGTAATGACAGAAGCCAGCCAGGGTCAGCCTTGATAAAAAAAAGTCCCTGTCCCTCTATCACCGCCAACTCTAGCAACCAAAAAACACACAGCATTAGAGGGTTAAAAGCCCAACCATGGTCAGTTGCAGAAAAGAAGGCCCTATTGTTTTGCTACCACTATTCAAAATTTGACAAATTGAGTAAAACTTCAAACGCTATCCTTACGGAGATCAAATAAACTAATAAACTAACCTCCCAGAAGACAAGGTGTAGTTTAGTTAGGGTTAGGGATATATATTAATAACTTTTATTCCGCATTCATTTAATATATATGTATACATGTGTGTGTGTGTGTGTGTGTGTGTGTGTGTGTGTGTGTGTGTGTGTGTGTGTGTGTGTGTGTGTGTGTGTGTGTGCTAGAGAGAGAGAGAGAGAGAGAGAGAGAGAGAAATATGTGTGTATTATTAGTGCAATTATTAACTAATGAACTGAAGGAGATTTTTAAGCTATGTTGACATAATTTTGCATTGAAGAATTCTTACATAATCACAATGACTTTTGGTTTAAATTTTGCACATTCTTTATTTATTTCTTTTGCTGGAAACTGATTTCGTAATCCATTTTTTTACACGTCACTTCCAAAAGTAAACTGCTAGCTGTAAATGAAATTGTATATATTTTTTCTTCGTCGGTCTGTTTGTCTGTTCAACTTTCTCTTAAAATCAATAGTGACAATATCTTGCTTGTCACTGTTATCCTTCATGCAGAGCAAAAACCGGTAGTCAAAAAGAGCAAACAATGTTGACTATAACCTCCCCCCCTCTTTCTATAATGTAACGGACGGTTATATGCAAATGTATGCGAAATGGCGTAATTGGTTAGGGTTAGAGTTAGGGTTACTGCAATTTAACTTTTATCGGGCAACCCAATGCCCAAATAAATCATCTATTGAAAACAATGCGACATCTAATTAAATAAAAGTTACTTTTTTAACTAAATCAATGGCTTCCTGCAGTTTTGGCAGACTATGGATACGTACTGCAAGGATGCCTGCGCGTGACATTTTTGTGGCAAGAGTTGCGCAATATCAAACCACACCTCTCCTGAGTCGATATTGTTGAATACCAGTGGAAAGTGGATCTTCAGGATGACTAGAAACAAAGCTGAGATAAGCGGAAAGCACATACAGCGCCCAGAATTCCCAAATTGTCACCCATCTGGTACTAGCTAGTCTCAACGTTGCTTAACTTCGATAATATGACGAGAACCGGTGTGTGAAAGTGATTATGCTGTATGTTTATAATAAATATAAATAAATATACGATATATATATGTGTGTGTGTGTGCGTGTGTGTGTGTGTGTGTGTGTGTGTGTGTGTAACTACTTCATTTATTCACATAAAATTAATATACGAAAGTATAAATTTATGCGTAAACTTTACGTATTTACTTCAACAGTGCTCAATACGTAGGTAGAGCTAGTTAGTAAGTTATAAAATATATGAATATTCCTCGTTTCATCCACTCCAAGATCGAGAATTTTGTGGTTGTCTCGCGTTTTTATATACGCACCTTCTATTGCGTTTTTAGTTTGCCAATCAGCTTTCTAGTATCAACCGCGCCCTTCCTAATCAGCCAATGAGCTGGCACTTACAGGACAAAGGCCCATATATATATATATATATATATATATATATATATATATATATATATATATATATATATATATATATATATATATATATATCGTTTTGTTAATAATTTTGCTTTCATCTTAAACTTTTTTATTTCGCTAATTACATATTTTTCCGGTCATCTTATTGACGAAAAAAATCTGGCGAATGGCTTTCCCTCATCCCACCTCTTCGGTGTCGATAAATGTTCCAATAGTACCTCTGCCTCTGTCACTCAAAAGAATAAGATTCATTCGTCATCCATTTTTCCATTTCGTCTTTTTCCTCCGTCTCTTTCTCTCCACTATTCTTCTGTTTTCACTTCCCATTAATATAATAAAGACTTGTATAGCTTCATGCATGTACCTTAAAAACGCACGCGAACACACAGGTGGGAATGCTCTTTGTTGATGGAAGGAATATGCGCAGAGCTACGTTTAAATATCGTTAAAACCGAGTTAGCATTCACTGTTTACTCTGTGATTACGGTTCTGAACCTAGCCCCCCCCCCATATATATATATATATATATATATATATATATATATATATATATATATATATATATATATATATATATATATAGTAAACAATAGGATTGACGTGGTAACAAAGAAAGATTAGGTTTTGTAATATAGACTAAAGATATAAATAAGAGTCAGAGAATGTGGGAACCGTCCGCGAGAGGAGGTTAACTTTGTCAGTCGTAGAAGCATTCGACTGAGCTAAGAGACAATATAAGGATTAAAGGGAGAAAGCGCTGTGGATCTTCAGGACGACTGGAAACAATGTCGAGATAAGAGGAAGACATATCAGCGCCTAAAATTCCCAAATGGTCACCCATTTAGTACTAGCCAGGTTCAACGTTGCTGTGATCCGACGGGAACCGGTGTGTCAACGTGATTATGCGTGTGTCAACGTGATGAAATTATACGTGCAAACCTTACACAATAGTATTATTGCGTATATGATCACAATATGGGATTTTAATTTGACATAGTCGTTTCCATAGACTGCTACAGTATCCATTAGATTAAATACACACCCTCGTGACTAGAATATAATTGAATCTTCGTATTATTTGGATTCTTCAGATTACTGTTCTCATCTTGAGTATCATTTTCACGTTTTGGTTGCTGTAACTTCCGACCTTCTTCGTGTGTATCCTGCCGGTTATACATTACTAAGTCTAGGACAACAGATTATTCTTTTCATTGTTTTGACTCTCGAGTGTGTATCTGTATATGCTTTTATATAGAGTGGTGTGGTTCTCGGTTGATTAACTGTTTAACTCTGTCGGATATATACTCGAGAGTCAAAACACTGAAAAGAATATGTTGTTGTCATAGCCCCATAAATCATTAATTATTACTACAGATTATTATTTATTTGTTATTACAACTTATTACTGCTGTAACAGCCCGGACGGCTATATGCAAATGCATGCGAAATGGCATAACCGGAAAGGAAAAATAAATACTTTAAAAAGGAGATCATGTTAGAAACGGCAATAACATTCGAGGTCATGTTAAAGGCGTGGATACGTTCGAGATCACGTGGGTGAGGTCGCGGTCGTAACAATAAATGTCATTGGTAGAAAGAAAAAGCGAGTTGAAGTTTTTTTTTGTGGGGGGGGGGGGTCTATTTTTGCCCCCTTTACGACCGAGGCTATAACATTGGGTAACGTTACACTGCGGATTCCTGAGTTCGACAAAAATAATGCCGAGTTCGACATAAAGATATACCTATAGAAGGTTGGAGGGTACATCGGCCGAAACGTTTGTGAAAATAACACTCATGGTGAGAACAGTAATCCGAATAATAGAAAACATCTAAAAAAACATCTAAAAGAAAACATCTAAAAAAACATCTAAAAGGTTCAGAAACAGAATTAAACCTAATTACGTGGATGGTAGAGACCAATTTATGAATGGAACCTTGAAGACACGATGCCAAAAGTGTTCAACGGACGTAACAGACGCAGCTTTAAATAGAAAAAAAGGGGAAAAATCTGACTAATTAGTTGAATGATGTTTTTACTTTGCTAACAAATCAGCGTTTATTAAGGCCCAAAGGCCATTCGATGGCAAGGGTTAATGGATTTGTGTCAGGTGGACTGTGGAACCTTGATGATGCATATATGATGTTAAAAAAGTTACTGCTTATCAAGATCTGAAGGCCATTCGAGGATAAGTGTTATAGAATTCGTTAGGTCAATGGCGAAACAAATATCTTGAGGATTGGAGATAATGGTTGAGACTTGCCAGAATTTGTAACATAAGACTTGAAAACGACTATTGTGTAGCCAGCTGGGAAGCAGCCTCTTGGTATTGGGTTCCACACAAACTCTGCTTGTGAACATTCCGTTTAGCTGCAGGTATACATGGTTGTGGCTAGACGAGTTTTTTTGCTGTAAATGTTTTACAGTTGTAAATGTTTTACAGCTGTAAATGTTTTACAGCAAAGTTTGGAGCTCCGTTGTAAATAAATAGATAAACTCAAGCAAGCCAGTCTGACGAAAGCTGAGTGAAAGTGGGTGCTCAATGTCACTACAGCAGAGCGGATAGTAGCTGAAAATATTTAGCTGTATGGAAATTCATATCATTATTATTTTTGGTTTGTTTGTTTACTTGGCTCCCCATGAGGGCAGAGTTAGATATGAGGTCGATTTTTGATGTGGAGGGAAACCAGCTATCCAAAAAGGGGCACTCTGGTGAGTAACAAAAATAAAAAATGCATTAGTCATGAAGGATTTTTCCTTTATTAATTAATTTATTTTATTTATCAAAAAATGAAGTGCAACATTTGATCTGGGCCCGAATGCCAAGATTATTACATACTTTTTCACTGGTGTTGAAGATTATAGAAAAGGTAGAATATCAACTTAATAGTGATGTATACATCTTTGGAAAGGCCACCTTGGGTATTATTTTAAATCACATGTCCACCCACGCCAAAAGTGGTGGGTCCCTGGTGTAAGTTTACCCGAAAACGCGGCGTAGGAAGAAATGAAACCCTTTTCACCTCTGAAATGACATCGCCTCCTCCTGACACTTTTTTTATTTATTGAATATCTACTCACTGAACATTTTATTTTGCAGCTTTTTTTTTTCGGTTGGTTTTCGATTTATTTTTGTTAGTTTTGTTTTTATTTCCCGTTTTAAGGAGGTTGGTGTGTTTGGGAGTCAGATGTTTTCTTTTTTTTTTTTTTTACTCTCGAAATGTTTTTTTGTTTTTGTTTTGTTTTTTTTCTTTGTTTTATAGTTTGACGTTTGGAGCAGTAATTCAACGCTTTAAGTGAATTGTACTTTATAGTTGCAAAGTCAAATTGACTTCAATAGGGGCGTCTGAATTTACGGCACATTTACTTCTTTGTGGATTACTATATATATATATATATATATATATATATATATATATATATATATATATATACATATATATATATATATATATATATATACTAGCCAAAGTACCCGTCATTGACTGGGTTAAAAAACAGCCTACAGAAAATTGACTCTGATTTATGAAAGTATGATAGGTTATGAAAAGGAAGGGCGGTAAAGAGATAGCTTCGAATTTGGGGGTACCAAAACCAGAGCAAAATATGATGAAAGTAAAAATAAAATAGATAAACCCCATAATTTATTATACAATACCTGTTCACACTGAAACACTTATCACAATATTCTGTAGATCTATATTAAAAAAACGTGTTAAACTTTGTGACATATTTCCATCCTATGGAGGTCAGGCGCGAACGAACACCCCATAATTCTATTATACCATATTTCTTCAAACTGAAACATAATTATCAAAGTATATTTACGCAGATAGATGTGAAAAGTCTTTATTAAAGTTTGTGCCTATTTCCATTCTTTGGAGGCCAGGCGCGAACGCAGACCCCACAATTTTATTATACCATCCCTATTTAAGTTAAAACATACTTATCAAAGTATTATTATGTACATCTATATCAAAAACACTTGTAACCTTATTTTTTTAATTTAAAATTTTTTTATTTCCATACTTTGTGAACCAGGCACGTACGCAGACCCCACAATTTTAATGAATCATCATTATGCCAGATAAAACATACCCATTCCTGTGTCTCGATACATCTTCTATCATTATATGTGATCAGTTTTCTATAATAGTCAACCATATAGGAGCCTATTCGTGACCAGACACACCCACATACGTTCAGCTTTATATTATATTATATATATATATATATATATATATATATATATATATATATATATATATATATAAGAGAGAGAGAGATATAGAGATAGAGAGAGTGAGAGTGAGAGTGAGAGAGAGAGACGAGAACGCTTTTTGTGAAGTCGTTGGCCGTCAAAAGAACAAACCGGGTTTTTCCAGAAGAAAGTTTACAATTTAAAATCCAGGGCGCCAGAAGTAGTGTTACACCATAGATTGTATTCAGTCAAGCAATTCCAAATGTTGTTTCTGGTTTCGACATTCCCATGTTTTAATAAAGCTACCTTAGTTCTTACACATTTCTATAAAACCGAATTAAAACTAAATGTAGTCAATGTTTGGACCCATTATGCTTAACAGCTGTATGCCAAAATTCATAATGATCGTGCACAATACATAATCTATCTCAAATCAATCTTATTAATCTCCATATGTATTTATCAGTGCGTCGCAAAACAAGTGTATTTATGCCAGTAACGTAAAAATTTTGCGTTCTGGTGGCGATGAAGTCGCTAAAGGCGTTTTTCACATCACTTACGTTTTTTTAGCATTTCTCACGCTGAAAGTTGTCGAGATGTTTGAAAAAGTGATGGTCGGTAGGTGAGAGGTCTGGAGAGTATGGTGGATGAGGCAGATTTTCGTAGCCTAATTCGTTCAATTTCTGCAGAGTCTGTTAAGCAACGTCCGGACGGGCATGGTCGTGGAGGAGAATTGGGCTTTTTCTGTTGACTAATGCTGGATGTTGTTGTCGAAGTTTCTGGTGCATTTCATTGATTTGTTGACAGTACGTCCTCATCATAATGGTTTCGCCTGCATTCAAAAAGCTATAATAGATTAAACTGGTTGCAGACTACTAAACAGTCAGTATGGTGCAAGTCTGGCTTTGGAAGTGTCGCTGATCGTCAATGGTTGTCGTAAAGAACCCACTTTTTAATACCAGTCCAACCCGGTCGAGAAACGGGTCGTTCTTCTTGTGTAAAAGAAGGATAGATGACACTTCATAACTGCGAGTCTTTTGGTTGCCGCTTAATTCATGAGGCATTCATTTCTCAAGTTTTTTTTCTTTCCAATCTCTCAAATGGTTGGAAATCGTCGTATACGTTTCGTCTAATTCAGAAGCAAGTTCTCGAACAGTTGTGTATGGATTGGCTTCGACTAATTCAACATCCGATGGCCGACCACTACGCTCATTATCCTAAAAACTTCGTCGCCGCCACGAAATTTCTTAAACCACCTTTGTTCTACGCGTTCAGTAGTTGTTCATGGGTTAAACGCTTCGTTGATATAGCGAGCTATTACAGCAGCTTTTCAGCCTAGCTTGAATTGAAATAAGAAAATTGTGCGAATTTGCTTTTTTTCCATCTTGTATTAAACGTTCTGAAAAGAAGACATTATTGTTTTAAAATGATTGTAATTTAAACGATTAGATAGAGCGAAAAACGGTCTTTAAAATGATATATAAAGTAGTGGTATTGTAACGAAAACTTATTTGAAAATACATCATTTTAATCAAAATTAAAAATTCCGCAATAACTTTCTTCTAAACCTAATACAGTAAAACACTGGGATACGGCATTAAAGATTAGTGACAAAATACAGTACAGTATATAATACACATGTATATAATCAAACTACATTATGAATATCACCGTAAAGCAGGGACACTACCGTAACCAGGTACCGGAAAAACATCGCATTTCATATCGTAACCTGAAAAAATGTATCCTAGGGTCACCGTATCCCGGGGTTCTACTGTATAAAAATTTAAAGGTGTCGTAAATTCAGACAACCCTATTCAAGGCATTTTAACTTTGCAGCTATAAAGTGCAATTTACGTCTAAACTTTATAAAGATAGAGATATACAGTTTAGGCGTAAAATAATCTCACAGGTGTTGACATGCGAAGCAATAAAAATTTCAGAGAAATAATGGCGCATTTTGTTAAGCCATCATCATAATATCTGTAGATTATACTATTGGCATTGGTTTTCCCGATATTTTTCTAGGCATAATTCTTTCTAGAAAAACAGTAGGGATTACGAGAGATGACTACGTGAGGGTTGCCAACATCCTAAGTGCAAAGTGATTTTTGTGGAACGAATTGAATGCGAACTTGGGGCATCCAGGTCATCAGTCTGCGTCGTTAACCACCTGTACTATCGCCACATGACGTCAAGCCAGCAATTAGAAAACAGTTAAACTCCAAAGAAACAGAGAGATGACGGTGGCTTAGTGCTCAACGCCACGAACTAAAAACCTGGGTGTGCCAAGTTCGAATCCAGTTCGTTCCACAGAAACATTTTCACTTATGAATGATGGTAGCCTTCACGCGGTACCTCACGTAAGAAGCCGATGTCTACACAAAAGTTACTCTAATTAGGAAGATTTCAGGGAAAAAAACTTCCTACGATCGAATCATCTGATTCATACGGAATGAATGAATGATGCTCAACAACAAAAGGCAACCAATTAAGATAAGAAAAGTTCGCGTGCTTCCGGAAGTTTCCGGAAGTTTCCGGAAAGCTGATCTGGACCAAAAGTAAAAAATATCTTTAATATATTTCATTGAGACAGAAGGTGTTAAAAGATAAGTTGTTTATTTGTTATATGTTTTCTGTCTTCTTCCAGGCAAATGTTAATTTTTATATTTATTGCAGTTCTTTGTTTGATATATTAATTATTTTACTTGTTTTATTTAGTAAAAGATTCTCTCGTCATGCATGTATTCATGAAAATCTAGCAAATTGATTCGAAAATTTCTATTCTTTTTACCCCCCCCCCCTCAACTCTCTTCCCTGTATCTCGTATTCTTTAAAACATCACGAAAAAATGTTATTAGTCAATAAGTAACGTAACCGTCTTGAGCGAGCGATGTTGCTCCCCACTGGGGGGGGGTGAGACCTCTCTCTCCCCCCCCCCCAAATCATAAGGGAGGCCGAGTAAATATGCTAACATTGTCTGTTTAACGTTAATTGAATCCCGGACAGCGGCGGGTGACTTATCAAAAGTGATGAGAATTGTACTTGAGAAAAACAGACATAAATTTTATTGTTTATAAACGCAAGGACAGGAATTGTCAGAATAATATGGAGATGAAACCAGACGTATGCTGGCCTGAAGGACACCTGTCCAGACAATGGCTTTATTATTATTTTTTATTTAGTAACAGATTCTCTCGTCCATGCATACATTCAATAAAACCAAGCAAATTGATTTTAAAAATAGACTAAATAGATTCGAAATTTTCTATTCTTATACCCCCCTTTTCTCTGTATCTCGTATTCTTTAAAACGTTACGAAAAAAAAAAGAAACTCTTACGTCATACGAATCCTTCTCGACATGGCCAATCTTGTTATTTGAATTGAGTTCTAGCAATTTAATGGTTTGAATTTTCGTCGGGTTGTTAAGGTTTACATGCCTAAGCGTTATGTAATTTCTATTCCTTTGCTTGTTTTATAAGTATTATTATGGAATGTGTTCTGATGAACTCATTTCACTTGTGCCCCCTCGACGCACATGTCCCCGACAAACCTGCTTAGCAACAAAATCACACCCCATTCACTGTAGAGGTCCCTAAGTGTCAGAAAGTATTCTACTCTAATAGCTTCTTCCCTAGAACGACTGACTTTTCCTGCTACCTGCTTCTCAAACTGTACTGATATGCGGAAGCTCAAATGCAACGTAAACTGACATCTTAATCTTTTATAGGCATTATCCTAATACGTCAAAGTGAGTAAAAAATCAATAAATCAAAGTAAGGTATGATTATGAGTTTGTAGATTTGTAGGCACGGGATTCACTCCTAAACTAATTAACAGATCATTGTCAACTACAGTGAACAATTTCCTCCATATATGTGCCTAAAACTAAACGCAAATTCCATTAACAAAGTTTCTTTTCTAGAACTGGTTGCCTGTGGAACTCTATACAGCGAGGCTGCTTATCGGCTGACTACAACATAGTCGCTTCCAAGTCCAATGTAAAAAAAAAGTAATTACTGAGCCGTCCTCTTATGTAATCGAATTCTACCCAATTTCCACCGCTATTGATTATTACGGTGTTGTCTCACTGACCATCTAACACTCATTGAGCCTTGTCCTCGAATGGATTTTAGGCCATGATAAGCGGCAACTCATTTGCAAAAAAAAAAAGCCTGGATTAATTTCTTTTCTTTTTTTCACTTTCCAATAGGAGATATAGTTGTCATCGAACGAGAATTTGTCGACATGCGTCTGAAGAAAAGAGTGTCGAGCTTCTCACGGCCCACACGTTGGGAACCACTTGAGTTGCGCAATTGTGAATAACGTGTTGCTTTAACAAATGCCACGTGGCTGCTATGTGCAAGAACCAGGTCAAGATGTCTTGTTTCGTTTTTGTTTTTGTTTGTTTGTTTTTTGTTTTGTTTGTTTTTTTTACCAGGATTTGGTGTAGGCGTTTTAATTGGCTGACTCCTCTGATGCTTTTTCTCGTTTACAAAAATAATAGTGTCGTGTTTTTTTTTTATTGTCTTTTGTAAACTCTTTTTAAAATTCTTCATTACATCGCCTAGTCTTTAGTTGCCACAACAACAACATTAAAAGTTCACCTAGTGACATCTTACAAAATCGAGGATCAAAAAGATTGATTTATTTTTTCGATCAAATTGTTTACACCAATAAAGACTCTATCGATCAATAAAACGCGTATCCTGTGAATTACACTAAGACAAAAAAACAGGTTCTTCTGTATTTACTGATCCATGATTTCCACGAAGTTGGCTCAGACTCGGCAGTAGCTGATGGAAATAGCTGAAAATGGTAAGCCGAGCGCTGCTCAATTTTTAATGAACGCGTTGTCTGTTTTTTGCTAATACGAATCTATAAATACTACTTTAATTAGAAGAAAATTTGAAATGGAACACGTACATCAAATCTGTTACCAAGGTCGCTGGAAAAATGGTGGGAAACCTCTATCGATCCAGTAGATATCTCACTGCTGATATAATTCTCTACCTACATAAGAGCCAGGTACGTCCAAGGATGGAGTACTGTTGCCACATCTGGGCAGGAGCTGCTAGAAAGACCTTATCCTGCCTTGACAGACTTCGTAGCCTAGTAGGGGATGCTCTTTTCTCATTCCTGCAACCTCTTTCTCACAGAAGAGACGTTGCGAGCCTGTCTCTGCTTTATTGTTATTTTCATAGCAAATGTCCCCCTTCGCTAAACTTTCACGAGAAACACTCGCAAGAGAGTCTTGTGCAAAATGTTTAGCCAATTGTGTGGTGGAGGTAGTTTTACTGTCTCTCTTTTCTTGATGTTCATATACCATTTTAAGGTTTGGATTCTGGGAGCTTATCAGATATTACCCAGTGCTCACTATAGTGGTTCGGTGTTGATGACCAATCTCTGACAAACCTATACCTCCTGCTCCTCTTGATAGATAGTCTTGGTAGACAGTGATTTCTGTATATTACTCGGTATAATGCTAAAATGTTTCTTGTTTTAATGTCTCTCTGTGGACAGGTAACAATGTCAAAGCTATACGTCACCACTGGCGTAGCTAGTTGGTTAATGGCAGTCACTTTATTTTTGTTTGCCAGTTGTGTTTTGCAAATGTTCGTGACACGGCGCACACACTCTTTGCCTATTTGTTTTCTCGCATTCTACCAATGCGTATCTGTGTGTATAGGAATATAAAACGGGCTCAGAAGAATAGCGTTTGCCTATGGTTGACAAACATCCTATGAAACAAAGTATTTTGGCTAGTTAAGTCTGGGTAAAGCTAAATATTAATGATATATGAATTCATTTAAAAAGTAAAGCCTCCCATTTTCAAACTCAAAAATTTGGAGAGATATGAAGACAGGAGTAGTATCATAAAAACGAGCAACCTTTCATGCACCACAATTAATTTTTCTATATAGTCACGGCTATTCTCAATAATCTTTTTGTCAGCGATTAACGATAGATGTGCATGGGCGTCCAGCGTGCGTTTTGTCGTAAGAGGATCGTTCTTAAAGCAAATCTTACAATACTTTAAACTAAAAACGTTGAAGAGCTACGAAGACAAAAGTGGTATCATAAAATGAGGCACGTAATTTATTTTTCTAAATAATCACCATCATTCTCGGTGCACTTTTGCCGGGAATTCGATGACGTAACTATGCTTCTGACGTACCTCCTTGACAGGGGTTCTTTCTTATAGTTTCACACCGTCAATATTAAATTTGGCTACCATTATATATATATATATATATATATATATATATATATATATATATGCTAGCAAAAGTACCCATCGTTGACTGGGTTCAAAAACAGCCTACAGAAATTGGACTCTGATTTATAAAAGTATGATAGGTTATGAAAAGGACGGGTATCAAAACCAAAGCAAAGTATGATGAAAGTAAAAATAAAATAGATAAACCCCATAATTTATTATACCATAGCTGTTCACACTGAAACACTTATCACAATATTCTGTGGATCTATATTAAAAAATCCTTGTTAAACTTTGTGACATATTTCCATTCTATGGAGGTCAGGCACGAACGAACACCCCATAATTTTATTATACCATATTTCTTCAAACTGAAACATAATTATCAAAGTATACTTACGCAGATAGATATGAAAAGTCTTTATTAATGTTTGTGCCTATTTCCATTCTATGGAGGCCATGCACGAACGCAGACCCCACAATTCTATTATACCATCCCTATTTAAGTTAAAACATGCTTATCAAAGTATTATTATGTACATCTATATCAAAAACACTTGTAAAAGTTTTTTTTTATTTTTTTTCCATACTTTGTAAACCAGACGTATACACAATTTTAATGAATCATCATTATGCCAGATCAAACATACCCATTCTTGTGTCTCGATACATTTTCTGTCATTATATGTGATCAATTTTCTATAATAGTCAACCATATAGGAGCCTATTCGTGACCAGACACACACAGAGACGTTCAGCTTCATATATATATATATATATATATATATATATATATATATATATATATATATATATATATATATATATTGGTGGTCCACTTAAAAGTAGCTCTATCTTTCTCTAATCATTTTTTTAGATTAAGCTGCCCACTTAAAAGTAGCCCGATCTCTCTAATCTTTCTCTTACCGACCAACTGACACCACAAGACAAAATGCAATTCTTTTTCCTACAAAATGGTACTACATGCCACACGTCTCACAGATCACTGACACAAGTTCATGTTTACGGAAGAGAGAACAATAAGCAAAAGATTATGGCCACCACGTTCTCCAGATTTGTCATCATGGTATTTTTATCTTTGGAGACTTTAAAACAAAAAAGTATATACAAAAAATCCTCGCAATCTAGACCAGCTAAAGGAGAACATTACCAACACTATCGTGTGAATCACCAACGAAGATCTACGGGTAGTATTTGCAAACGTTGAAAAACATGCCCAGAAATACATAGATGTCAACAGGGGGTACTTCCAGCATCTTTTAGAACACTACAGATAATTTAAACAATGCTACAAGTAATTTAAACAATAACACAATTTTCCTCCTCTCTACTACATTTTCCAGGCTACTTTTAAATGGGCCACACTATATATATATATATATATATATATATATATATATAATTCGACCCACAAAAATTAGCTTATAAACAGACTAGTTTAACTCCCCAACCCACTAATACAATTCACTGTTCTAGTAAAATATGACCCACTTTAATCATTTCAAATTATATTTGTAGCAACCAAATGTAACTGTTTACCCTCGAATAAATAATAAAAAAATACTTTGCTCTTTTTATCGAGCACTATCTAACTACCTCGCTGTATTCATTAACTTCTACTTTTGAACATCTCAAACATGAATATATAATAAGTTCCAAATCTCAGTGACTATTAGTCAGAACTTAACAAATGAAGGCTCGTTGGAAAGGTAATGACCTAAATTGTGTAGTTCGTTATGTGGCATTTGGAACAGAAACATAAAACTTTCGTAAGTTCACTCATCATAGCAATGCACTTTGCGATGATGGATTCAGGTGGAATAAAAAAAAATTGCAGGCATTACTTTTGAAACGCTTCTCATAGTTTAATCATTAATTAACATAATATTCATACACAACGTCAGGTTCAAAAGTGTGTCAAGATAAATATCCTTTTCTCCCTCTGATGATATTATTTTAATTGTTGCAAAAGCGGACTTTAGATTGAAACACGAAATCACTTCAGAGAAAATGTCGAAACAGCAGAAGTGTTTTTTTTATACGCCCAAATTACATTCATAATATTTTGGAATCTTTAAACATATACAGGAAATAAAGTATGGTTTAAAAGAATGACATCCACAATAATATTCACTATAACAACTCAAAAAGCATAAACTTCCGTCTCAACATCTTAAATCTTTATATATATATATATATATATATATATATATATATATATTAATCAAAATAAAATAAAAATACCAGCGATGTGTGACTTTTTTCAACACACACACACATACATATATATATATATATATATATATATATATATATATATATATATATATATATATATATATATATATATATGGGGGGTGTATGTGTGTTTTTATGTATATAAGATAAAGAAAATTAAAACTGTAAGGTGAACTTTACAATCCAAATTTATTGTACCACTGAATAATCCAAAAAAAAACAATTTACAAAGTCGTTATTCCGCGGAGTTTCAAAGAATACTATTCTTGTTATTCTTCATATCAGAGGACATAAAGAAATCAGCAAATTGTATCTGTAGCAATGTAAGAATTTGCTAGTTAAGGCATTAAGTGAAACCGCAATTTATTGTAGTTATAAATTGACAAATAAAAAAATGAAAAAATCTTGGATATGTAAAAAAACTAATATAAAAAGAAACCGCGCATATAATTTCAGCTTGCATGAAACTCCTCTCAAATTGATCTAAAATGCAAAATAGTTCTTTGGAGAGAATGTATTCCAAAATAAGTCCAGCGTGACGATGTATATAATTCGAATGGATTTTTATTCGGTTGGGATTAAATTTTCTATATATAAATACTGTTATTCATATTAGGTTGAAGTTTACCATTGCGTATATCAGGTAAACAATACATCCCTTTGTTTTCATTAATATATATATATATATATATATATATATATATATATATATATATATATATATATATATATATATATATATATATTGAAATGCTCATATCTTTGATTTTATGGGACGAAACTACATAAAAAACTGAAGGCTTTTTGAAGATTATTATACTATTCTATGGTTAATATTTTATGACAGTTAGTGAAAAAAAAAACCTATTTTTTTAACCAATAACATATGCCCAAACTGGCGTACATTTGTATATATAGTGTTCTAGCAGGCCAGCTTCAGTTTTGCTGCTATGGAATGAATTTTGCTTAGGGTTTTTGCTTGGTTATCTCCCCTGTGGCCTTAGCAGGCAATTAATACACGCACGCGCACACACACACACACAAACATATATATATATATATATATATATATATATATATATATATATATATATTTATATAAAATTTATTTATAAAAACACTGATGGCTACATATGTGCATACATGTTTCTGTAATCACCCGTATTGGGGAGATTACGTCTTCAGGCCAAGAATTATCCTCGATAACTGATATTTCAAGACAAAACATTTTCTTATTTCGTCATCTAATATGGGTAGGATTATGTGTGGGATAGGATAAGTAAGGTCATTGAACCATGCATCTTTCTAAATCTTAACCTCCTATTCTCTCTCCCCCTTTATATCATTTTTCTTTTTATCAATCTTATCTTTTGGTTTTACGCTATAAACACTTGTGAATTCAGCATCTTGTCCCCCCGTGGTCGTTGGTCAAAGACTATAGACATATGCGTTGGCCACCCAGTGCGGGGTCGGTATCCTCAATCCACACACACACACACTTCGGAAACAAACATACACGTATACCTCTACCTAGGAGTGGATATACACCGCTCGGTATATTTTACGCATACACACGCACAGAAACACAGACGATATATATAAGAATAAAAATTAAATTTAATTAAAATTAAAATAATAAAATAAAATAAATTTAAAATAAAAAATCCTGAAAGTTACCAACCTCGGTATGTACACATATAGATAAATACACGTACAAACACACACACTTTGATACACCCGTGTATATATACACATATACAAACATACACAACATACACATAATGCGCACAGACAGTTATCAGATATTTATATTCATACTCATACACGCATTTATATCAACACACGCACCCTCAATACAAACAGCAATATATATATATATATATATATATATATATATATATATATATATATATATATATATATATATCCGCATATTATATACTACGTCTGTTATTATACTAATATTAATAAGGCTGTCAAATTGGGAACCTTAAAACCTGTAGATCCCAACCGGATACATGTCTCAATAAAACACACACCCGTACGAGCACACACACACACACACACACACACACAGAATACATTCCTACACATAATTAGACCATCCACAGGCGTACACACATATCCCCATCAACACGTGTCCCGAAATTCACAGATATATACAATACACACACGTGACATATAGACATATGGATATCCATATATACACTCGTATACACCTACATGCATACTCACATATGCACACCGATACTCGCGCGCTCACAAAGCATAAGCACACAGCCATACAAGTACAAAACCAAAAACTTTATTTAATAAGGCGCCTCCTAACTTCAGTAGTGTGGTAAGCCCCCCACCTTTTTTTTTTTTTTTTTTGAGAAGCAGCGTATTATTATAGTTTACACAGGTGCATATATACATACATAATATACATATATGCATACACAGACACACATACACACATATACACTCTGGTAATAAACAGTATTGTAATCCCTATATACGAGCCTATTTAATAGTTCGGATATATATATATATATATATATATAGCTACACATACATACCCATACACACATATGTACACTGGCACACGCATGATACATCTAAATAGATATAGATCTGAAGGCATTCGCTGTATAATTCTTTTTATCAAACCCCATACGCATGACAATATCATACGCCCCCACCCGTTTCCTTCGATGTTTTTAACAGATACATAAGATACATAACAATACATAAATAATATATAATAATGTATAACGACAAATTCAGAGCATTTAGATTGTATAAACGGAATAAAAAGGTTTATACATTGTAGCACTTACCTTTTATATATATATATATATATATATATATATATATATATATATATATATATATATATATATTTCTATTCTATTCTATGCCTACGTATATATACATATATATATCTATATCTATATATATATATATAAAAATAGAACCTATACACACACATACACAACTACACAAACATCCACATGCATACATTATTTTGAGGTTCACCTAACCATTTCTTACCCGTTTCGTTCAGATATACTATTATATAGGTATTCATTCAGGTTTGTAATATTCTAACTGCTTAAGAAGATAGAATATTAAGTGACTTATGCAACCAATTCGGGTAGGATCATAGTCACGAGATCACTCATCCTCTATTTTTTTGGGGGGGGGATAGTTGCAATTATAGTTGTTCTGATCTTCATAACTTAGAGTTCTTTAAGCGCATGCATTCTGAAATGTTTGCAGGATATAGCAGTTTCTTGTTTAATATTTAATAGCTTATCCATAAACCTAGTTATCTCAAGTTTTTTCTGATAAGCATATAGGGCATGGTGAGTTCAATGAGTGGCAAGTGCTGGCTCTTCTAATAATCTTCCATTGTATCTTTGGTGTTTTATTTTCCCTCACTAATTTCCAGTAGTATAACGATAATTATGTGTCCTTTTCATTCGTTTGATTATTCATCGAACGTAAATGTCCATAGAATCTATTTTTGAACGTCATTTGAGTACTACCTATGTAGAATCTTTCATCTCTAGGGTTCTCTACTGGGAATATCCTAGCCTGGTATACCACTGATGGGGTTAGACATTCATTATTTAAGAGGGCATTCCTCAGGTTTTCGGCAGTTACATTTATCCACAGCTGTGTTATCACTAATATTTGTACTATCTCCTTTATTCATCCTTAAGATTCTTCTATTATGTTTTTTTATGATTCTTTCCAAGTTATCACCACAGCTATAACTTAATTTTAATGTATTTTTATTAAAGATTTTAGGTAACACATTATTTGGTGAAAAATGTTTGTTAATAAGCTGTAAAAAAAATTTACCAAGTTTTGTTTTCAGCATACTATTGAAGGGAGAAGTGAACCAAATCATCTTCCTATTACGGTTTCTAGATGTATTTGTGCTAGTATTAGTGACTTTATATTTATATCTATGTCCTTATACCCACTGTTTTTAAGTGCTGTATTATAAATAGCTTTGCAGCCATTAAAAGTTACTTCATCGGATGAGTTGTTACTTATTCTACTTTCAATAGATAACGGTATATGTTTAATAATGGATGTTGGATGGTTAGACTGTTGGTGTATATAAATAGGGTTAGCATTTTCTTTCATAAAGGGGTTATAAGTGTTTAAATCTAGATCTAAAGTAATATCGAGGAAGTTAACCTGTTTTAAGTTAGCATTAACTTCGACATTTAGGCCAAAATTTTTCATGTCCTTATGAATTGCTCTTCTAACCCGATCACATTTAACACTTGTAGCGTTTCTCACTATTATTAGGCCATCATCACGATATAAGCCTATGTCTGCCCTATCAATAGTGTCATTTTTTGCTAAATCATAAATGATATAAAGTCCCATGAGATCTGTTGCTTCTGCAGAGTCCAACGATCCCATAGACACCCCGAAAAGGTCGTTTTGTCCATTTTTAGCCCACTGTTCTCCATTATAGACAAGAACAGTTGTTCGGCATTTCATAATGATTTCAAAATCATCATCGGGGGCACTGGTATGGGCCTTAGCAAATTCAATTGCTTTTTCAAATAGATCCTTTGTGATTTTTATATGCTAGTTTATATATAAATATATATGTGTACATACATATATGCACATATATATACATATATATATACATACATATATGTGTGCTCGTTTATGTATATTCATGTTTATTTAATTTATTTATTTGTTTATTTTCTATTGTTTCTGTTAGTTTTAAAACTATTTTGTATCGCTATCCTAGAGTAAATTTTATCTTGTGAACACAATTGTTTGCTATTTCTCTTCTACATTTTAATAGATGTTGGGGCTCTTTAAAGTACAGGATAGCAAATTTTTCAAGGCATAATGTACATGGGTCATCTAGGTCCCTACACGTGGAAGCTTGTCTTGTTATTTTCCATTCGACTACCGGCGAATGTCCGCTTTCTTTGAGTTCTCAGTATTTATTCGCTAGTGTTGTTTTCATATGGTGTTTTTTATTGTTGAATGTACTTTTGTGGTCATAGTATCGGGTTTTGAAATCTAAGCAAGTCATACCTACGTAATATTTCTTGTTATTCGGGTTTTCTTTCGCAAATATTGTGGCCTGGTAAACTACGCTTTTGGTTAGACATTTATTTTGAAGTGGGCAAAGTGTGCGGCGTCTACAGTTGCATTTATCTTGTTCGTTATTAGTATTTTTATTTATAGCATGGTTGTTCTTGTCCGAATAATAACAAGAAATATTACGTACGTATGACTTCCTTAGATTTGCATGCTCATTGGCTGATAGGAAGGGCGCGGTGGATACTAGAAAGCTGATTGGCTAACTAAAATCTCAATAGAAGAGGGGCATATAAAAACGATAAACAACCACAGAATTCGCGCATAAGCCTGAAGAGTCCTAGAGTGGATGAAACGCGGAATATTCAGTGTAGCTTAATCGCCATATATATTTTATAAATTACTATATATATATATATATATATATATATATATATATATATATATATACTCGTAGGCTGCCTATATTTATGCAGATTTCAGATTTATTATTATTATTCAAGAGCCAGTATTATATTGATTAATAATATTGTACCCAATAAGAAGTAGTGATTTCCAAAGTTTTTTTAAGAAATAAATTGGGTGTCATCACCTAAAATCGAAATCAAAACATATAGCTCTCCAGTATTATTCGGTTCTAATTTTTTTCAATTTTGATCTTTTAGTATCTATTTTTACCAGCTGGAAACCAAAATCGAATTTCTTCCATAAATTCAAATTGTATAAGTTTGGTAGAGTCAGTTCCAGACATACAAGGTCACTTTTATATATATATATATATATATATATATATATATATATATATATATATATGTTGTTTTGTTTTGGTTTTAGCGATATGTTTTGAATGAATTCAATTATTTACGAAAGTGCAAGTTGGGAATAATTTTCCCTTTTAACCAATTTGGTACCCCCACATGGGGAGTGGTATATATATATTATTTTTAAAATGTAATTATCCACTGACGCGTGTTTCGTCGCCTACGACTCATCAGAGTGGCTGTATCTAGCGAAATTCGAAATCGGGACCCAACGGTAATGAGCCTAAACCCTTACCCCTGGACCATCTCGCCGACTGTCTGGATATATCGCGACTTACTTAGATGTTGTTTTGTTTTGGTTTTAGCGATATGTTTTGAATGAATTCAATTATCATCATCATCGTCATCATGATCAGCATCATCATCATCATCTCTATTTATATTTATAAACACACACGCATATATATGCGTGTGTGTTTATAAATATAATAGAGATGATGATGATGATGATGATGATGATGATGATGACGACGATGACGACGATGACGACGATGACGACGATGATGATGATGATGATGATGATGATGATGATGATGATGATGATGATGATGATGATTGCTGCATCTTTCCAGATGGTCGCCGTCACATTGAGTTCTCCCAATCTCGTCATAAATGTCATCTCAGATGACTCTGCACTCCCGCCGCAGATTTGACATACAAATTGAGCAATTTCCATCGAGTTGACTTCCTCTGGAGGTTGAAGGGTTTTCATATGAACAATGACATATCTTCTCAAACCAGCAGTAGACTTGCAAAATGTGCTGCATGTTAAACAGATCGATTGGTTCGGACTAATAGGTACAAAGTTGACCTGAACAGGAGTTTTATGCGACTTAAGGTGGTTGACGTAACCAGCTTTTGACAAAAGCACTCGTTCACAAGTCTTGCATTTCCAGCTGTGTGTGTCAATTAAACATTTGCGAAGCTCTCGCTCTAGATTGCTGCGGGCCTGTTTTCTTTTCTCTAGAGCTCACAACTTTCACGTACAAGCTTTCGCCACTTTGGCCTTTGCAGAGTAAGTTCTTCCCATTCGTCGATGTCGATTTGTAAGACTTCACTATCGGGTACTTGTGCTTTTTTTTAAATGGGGGTCGCCACTTATCAAGGCCCAGTGGCCACTCGGGGATAAGGGTTAATGGGTATACATTAGTCATTGTGATTTGAGCGTACTAAACAGTGGGAATTTTGTAAAATGCATTACTTAGGGGGACGGTTCAATGATAATTGTTTACCTTGGACTTGAAGACAACTATATTGTAGTCAGCTGAAAAGCAGGCAAACGGAATAAAGTTCCACAGGCGCACAGTTCTAAGAAAGAAGCCCTGTTAATTTAGGTTTAGGCACAGATAAAGAGTGTGGGAAATTATTGATAGTGGTTTTGGCTGGACGTGTGTTTTTTGTGAAAGTCTGGCGAGGGGGGACCATAGATTGAAGTCCAGCTTGCTAGTTGATGTTTAAGATACGTCTAAAGCATTTTTGGTAAAATCGTTCAAGCCATTTAATGTGCCTTTGATGCAATGTATATGTCTCTGCTGAATACAAAAGTGTGGTTAGCACAGGTCTTGTAAACGTAGATCCTTGCCCTGCCTGTGATGCCACGATCATATATATATATATATATATATATATATATATATATATATATATATATAAATATATATATATATATAACTTAAATAACCTTGTAACGATGTATGTAACCCACTTTCCGGTTTACGACATCCGGTTGCGCATACGCGCATAAACATTAACCCATAACAACGTAAACAAATAAACACGAATCGCACTGAAATATTAACGTTATTATTTCGAAATTATTATTTAACATGGGAAGAGTGGGGTTCAAAATAACTTAAACGTAATACAGAAATGAACGATGTAAAAAAAAAGCAGACAGTATTAACAATTGTTTATTTGGATAATTTAAACGCGAAACAAAAAAACAAAAGAACAATTGGGACGCTGAAATATTAACGTTATTATTTCGAAATTATTATTTAACATGGGAAGAGTGGAGTTTTAAATAACTTAAACGTAATACAGAAATGAACGATGTAAAAAAAAAGCAGATATATCAAAATTTGAATTTAACTATAATAAGTATTATGGTATCTGTTCAGTGCACATTTACCTATAAGTATGGCTAACCACTTATAATTCAGTAACTGTAATTTTTTTTTAAAAAATAATCAATTATAATAAACAGAACGACTCCTAGAAATCTATCCATATTCTTTTTTCATTTTAATATATTTTCATAGAAATGTTTCTGTTATGTAAAAATAAAAACTATTTTCTTTGGGTTACAAGTGTCACGCTCATACATGAATTCCATAGCTAATATAACATACTGACCCAACGGGTCAGGGAAGTCAGTATATATATTTATATATATATATATGAGTCGTAGACGACGAAAACGTGTCAGTGAATAATTATAGTCTAAAAATAATACATATGCCGCTGCCCAAATTAGTCAAAGGTAAAATTATTCCCAACTCGCATTTCGGTAAAAATGCACTTACGTATAAATAATTGAATTCGTTCAAAACATATCGCAAAACAAAGACAAATAACATCGTAAATCGCGATATATTACACAGTCACGCGAGATAGCCAGCTGGTTTGTTTTAGTTGTTTGTTTTACGGCATATCAACCCTTTTCAGTTATTTAATGCCAAATCCAGTGATTTTGAAGAAAAAGTTTTTAATAGAATGTATTTGGGGGATATTTTTGTTGTTTTTTTTATTAAGTCAGTTTCTATTTAGCCCATAGTTGGGACCCTAACAGGTACTACAACTCCGGGTCAGAGTTGACCTGGTAGAATTGGTAATTAAAGGGTGGCTCCACACTCCCCTAAGTCTGCAAGCTGGGGCCTCACCATCGGATATAGTTTAAGGTCATATCCAGGATCAGCCTGCTGGTAGAGGTTTACCCTTTTACAATGGGGTCCCGATTTCGAATCTCGCTAGATTCAGTCACTCTGATGAGTCGTAGACGACGAAACACGTGTCAGTGGATAATTATATTTTAAAAACAATATATATTGTTTTTAAAATACACACACACACACACATATACACATACATATATATATATATATATATATATATATATATATATATATATATATATATATATATATATATATATATATACATACATACATACATATCGATTTATCTAATTAAGGAATTCTGTGTGTACGTGTGCGTATTCGTTTCCTATGGACTCGAAAACGGCTAGCTAGGCTGATATTTTTAAATTTCACATGCAGGAACTTGATGTGTCTGGGAGTGTTTTGACGTAATTTTTAATATCAGAATGCTTTTGATGCGTATCAAAATTCGATAATCGAAAAACTCTGATTAAAGAAAAAAGTACGATTTTGACCAAAGTTAACACTTTTATAAAACCTAACATCACAATTGCATTGGAGAAGTTCTATCATCGCACAAGCAGAAAGGTCCAAAAATATAAAATCAACTGTAGATTCTTTATGAGATAGCGGTGCGTTTAAAATGAATGTTTCTTTTTAGATCACAATTGAACCATGATAGTTGGGTTTTGTACGTTTATCTTTAATTCAAGTTATTACGTCACAATAATTTCATAAAATTAACAGTTGGTCCGTTGATAAGGCAGGGTTGAAAAAATACATTTGAAGAAGATCGGAGGTTCCATCGACTGAATCGCTGTACACATAGCACTTAAGATGAGAACAGTAGAGCGAATAATCCAAACGATACGAATTATCGATCTTCATCTAAAAAATTCAGAAATATAACGAATGATAGTTGAAATATATATATATGAGCAAACAGTTAATGAAATATGTTAAAAAGCACTTTGAAATTAGTTAAAAACATATTTAATCTGAAAAGTAAACACTAGATAAATGGTATACATAGTATGGTATAATGGAAGATATATATATATATATATATATATATATATATATATATATATATATATATATATATATATATATATAAAGATTTTGTTATTGGCATTTTTTAGCGGTATTAACAACTTCGAAACGCATTTTTTTAAATTCTTTTTCCACTACCTTAGCGGTTTTTTAAGAGCTATAAGCTGTTATTGTTATTCATATATACATGAATAGATCTCCCTTATTTTTTATGGTGGGTGCGTATTTATTTATTTATTTATTCTAGGTATACTTTTATGCACATAAAATAATATATATATATATATATATATATATATATATATATATATATATATATAGTCATCGACATACAGTCCTGTTTCGTTGTATTACAACTCATCAGTGCCGCTAGACTAGCATCTCTCCCAAGCCAATGATTGAACCTAGAACCGGTGTGTTGACAGTCGGCAGTTCACCCATATATATATATATATATATATATATATATATATATATATATATATATATATATATATATATATATATATATAAAGAAAGAAAGTCGACCCTTTTTTTTTTCATTGTTGCTGCAGCAATTAACTGACCACTAGTTCCTGATCGCACACTTCCGGTCATTTAGACTAGGGGGCTGCGCATGACATCATTGAAATGAGTATTGTCAAGCAATCTTGCTCTCAAGATGGCGCTCTTATGTTTAGATCCGCACAGAAATATAGCTAAACGTACCAATGAAATACGCAAGATGGTTCAAGTGGATTGTTCTGCCACTTTTAAAGCCTGTACTTAAGTGTGGGAATCAATTGTGAGGAAAACTAAAACAATGGAGGCCTTAAAACTCGGTGCACCTAAAAGCTAACCAAAGTGTTGATGCCTTGATAACATAAATAGCGCTTGATATAAGTTATGATAAAGAAACCATTGTAGTGAACGTTGAAAACAGCAAATAATAATCCAAAATTTGATTTCGAATTTTATTGAGAAATAGTGGGGGCACCCGGTCTTGCCGGGTCGTAAAATACGCTTTAGTATATTTTTATTTATGCAGATTTCGTATTTAATATTAAAGCGTCAATTATCTACTGAATATTATATTGTAACTAATATATAGTAATGATTCCAAAAGTTTGGAAAAAAATGACTTAGGTGCTATCAGCTAGAATTGAAACCAAAGCGTTTAACACTCCAGCTGCGTTCCCTACCGATGTAATTATCGAGAGATATGTTTTATTAAGGATTATTCAAAACACACACATTTCGTTGTTGGAAAAAAAAACAGACAGAAACGATTCCAACAATCGGTATTTTCTTTCCTTTCACCACAGGAACGAAGGGTAAGGTACTTGTACCTTGCTTGTGCTTGTAACGGCTACCATTCTGGTCAGATTGAGACGGCTTCTTCTTGAGCATAAACTGCATTTCAAACCATTGCAGTCCAGTTTCATTGATCTTGGGCTAACCAGTCTCGATTCCATCTCCGGAGATAAACTACTTGTCGGCCCGATAGTACTGTCAGGTCGTCTTTAATTTTATGTTGGGACAATTAATCGGAATCGGAATCCGGAATCGGAAAAATCGGAATATTTGAGAGTATCGGAATCGAAAAAAATTGTACCGATTTTCCGATGCCAAAAAAATTCTTTTGTCTTTTTTATTTGATTTTGTTTGAAGCTAAATCTTCCATTGCTGGTAATAATGATAAAATAATAAATATTTATTGATTTTCAGCCACCAGTGAAGCTAAAATCGATAGATCTTTCCCAAGAAGTATATTTTGTATGTTTAGGAAAATATCTGCACATTTAATTTGGGTTTTTACGGTAATCAGAGAAAATACAACTATATAGTTAAATATTTAGAGATTTATAAAGGATCGAAATCGGTAATTGTATCGGAATCGGGAAATTAGTACGGAATCGGTAATTGTATCGGAATCGGGAAAAATATTGGAATCGTCCCATCACTACTTTAATTGTTCTCGCCTTCTAGGTTTTCAGCTACTCATTGACACGGTTGCGCCAGCAAGACAGAGAAGAGGGAAAGAGGACTTTGCGAATAGGCTCCTCTTTTTGGTCGACGAACTGCATGTCCAAACCACCGACGACGTCGGTGAATGACGATGGACGACAAGGAGGAAGTGGATTTACTCTTCAGCAGAGAATAGAAACCGGAACACGATCTTCACAGCGGAAACGAAGAATGCTTCGAAGACACTCGTTGTCGAAAACCTCTGTTTGCGTAGACCTGCTGTTCTCACAGGTCTTGTCTCACAGCCATAAAGAAGGACGATCCTCACCATCGCCTGATAGATGCGTCCCTTTATGCCCAAGCGTAATCCCTATCAAGACCACAGGGATCAGTTGAGAGGAAAGAAGACAGTCTGTGCCGTTCAATCTAAGACGCTGCCTGCCAAGTCGGCATGATAGTAGAGCTAAGATAGACAAAAGAATTCACATTTTCTAGTTGAATTCCGTACAGTATGAGCAACTGTCAGGTACCCTGACCAATAAGCGGGGGCATAAGCTTTGTTTTGAAGACATTGATGCGCAAAGGTGAATTAAAGTAATCCAATTGACTTTTAAAACATTTATAATATCGTCTTATATATATAAAACATTTATAATATTGTCATATATATATATATATATATATATATATATATATATATATATATATATAAATCTGGGGTATTCTGTGTATTGTATATTCATATTAAAAAGAAAATACATGTTATATATGTGTCGTGGAATTGTATTAATCTGCAAAGATCTAGCTAATTTACATATTCTTTTAAGCATTCATTTTAATTAATTCCTTATTAGTTTTTTTTTTGGGGGGGGGGGGGTTATTGGATGTTTAGTTAACTAGTCCGTGTAATTATATTTATGCAAATATTCTACATAATGTATACTTGCGTAATATTTGCGTAAATAGGTTACAGTAAACACAACCCTCTTTCTATGTATATTTATGTATGCTAGGCACCGCCAAAAATGGCCGCAAAATCAAGTTGTTGTTGTTTTTTAAAACGAAATTACATTTATTAAAATCCATTATTTCTGAGTAACTTTTTTTTTCCAGAAAGATAAAACCCTGAATTTTATCATATAGAAAACATAATAATGTAAAACTTTTTCTACTATTTTTAATTCAATTTTAAATGTTAAATTTTCCCAAAAAGTTAACAATTGACATTTTTTGTCTTGCACAAAAAACGTACTTAAATATTTAAAAAAAAAAAAAAGGTTTTTGAAATAATTAATTAATTTATTTATTGTCTAACTAAGATTTAGGATGATTTTCTAAGAGAATATGCAAAAATATTATAATATAAGTACCTGAATTTCAAATAATTCCACTTATTCATATAGGTAACCAGATATTTCGCGTTGACGTAGAGTTCAGATCGACTCTGTTTACGTTTTCGTTTGATAAAAAGCATGGAAGACCAAACAGGCCAAAAAAAAAACTTATTTTTCAGTGACGAAAATTTCAATGTATTATTAAGCTGAGGCTGGCCAGTACCAGATGGGTGACCATTTGTATGCGTTTGGTTTTTAATGTGTATGTGTATGGGGGCCAGGCTCACCAAAATGGGGGGGGGGCAATTTAAAGCAGAATAAAAAAAATTATTTCAGCGCGTTTGGTCCACCGTAGTCGAAAGGCGGCAAACGTTTTCAAACGGGATCGAAAAAAATGATGCTATTTTTAACACAAAGGGCACAATATTTATCGAAATTTTTTTTTTTTGGTATCGATTATTCAAAGCATGCCCTGTTTAATAATGGTCATGCATTATTCGGCTCGCTAAAGAAAAATTGTTAATTTATTTATCAAAAATTTTAAAATAGCTTTTTTCGTATAAATATTAAAAAAATTTTTTTTTGTTTTGCTTAACTTAAATTAATTATTTTACTTAACATATTCACCGAATTTCACACTTCAAAACTCAAAAGCGGGATAATTAAACACAATCAAAGTTCTGATATTCAGACGTCAAAATAAGGTATGCAAACAATTTTTTTTTTTTTTTTTTGAATCTATAATTCTGTCCCTTACAACAACACAATATGTTGATTTCAGTTTCAGATGATTATTTTAAACATATTTGTTCCCACTTCAAAACAAGGGGGGTTTTGTAAGCAAAAATATATATATATATAAATATCGTTTATGAAAAATAAGTACACTGTTATAAAGTTCATTCTTCTCCTAATAATCGCTGAAAATTTCGTATTGATCGGATAATTACCTGATTTTTGGTAGATTTTTAAAAAGACGGTCCGTCAAAAAGTACTGACCTGCCCATTCAGTTTTGGCGGTGCCTAATATATGCGTATATCTATAGACATGAAAGTTAATATATAGGGTGTTCAAACGGATGTTAAACTTTATATTTGGGTTTTAGCCTGGGAAAATCGACGCAAAAGTGTGAAAATTAAAAAAATGGAATTTGCCAAGTGAAGGTCGATCGACAGCATTACAAATATGTATGCGCAATGTAATAGCTATTGGTTCATATTGTAATTTTTAACCTTGCAGCAAGCATGTCTTCATAGATCAACATCAACGGAAAAAGTAAATCGTAAGCTAAACGTTTAGGTTTCGATTCTCAGTGGTGGCGCACGAGTCATTTTTTTATTTTAACTTTTTAAATTATTACTATATACTGGGTCCAATATAATCTATAAATATAAAAGCGAAAATGTATGTATGTGTGTTCGTTTTTTCTGTGTGTCTACAAAAGGCTTCTTTCAGAGAAGCGGTCGGTCAGTTCACAACTTTTTAAAACGTTTTATATCACATATAAATCGTAATATCTCACAGTTAACAACGAACCTCGCCTGTCTGTTTAATTTGCTCGATTTCGGGAAGATAAATATTCAATATTTGTCGCTCGCCGCATGTGGGTTAGTCTTTTTCCTATAACATCTTGGGAAAAAAAAAAAAAAAAAAAAAAAAAGCGTTCAGCAGTAAATGAAATCCCGCAGTCAAACTTGACCTCATAAACTCATTAAAACGAGCACCTGCTAAATCCAAGTAATTAAATAAATTCAAACGGGTTTCCGTAAGCTTGTCGCGGTGGGGCAATGGTTAACGTCGCACTTTTTTTTTTTTCTCACACTTTAATTTACAACTTTGCCTCAACGGTTCGGGTTCGATCCTCATACTTACTTTTTTTAACCCCCCCCCCCCCCACACACACACCTCCAAACACCCGGGCAACGCCGGGTACCCCTCGGTAGTATAATAATAAATAAGAAATCTGCATTAATCAAAATATCATATTTAAGCGTATTTTATGACCGGGCAATGCCGGGCGGCCTGCTAGTGTCTATATAAAAAGAGTTCCACATGCTGACAGTTCTAGGAAAGAAGCTTTGTTCATGAAATTTGCGTTTAGATTTAGGCATAGATAGAGAGTGGAAGAAATCGTTGGTAGTGGTTATAGGTAGATTAATGCTTTTTGTGAAAATTTGGCGGGGGGGGGCAATAAATTGAAGCCTAGACGAGCACTTGCTTAAAAATAACGATATAGCAGAGACAGGCTTGCAACGTCTCTTCTGTGGGGAAAACTAAACTAAAAAATAAGTCGCTTTACTTCTATATTATAAATAATAAAGGGACCATCTAATTTGCATACGTGTTTGTGGTGTGTAAGAACATACTATGTAATTTAGTTTAAAAGAGAGTTACGTTTTCGCTAAATGTCACAGATATATTACAAACTCTTATAGAATCGTTGAATTAACATATAATTAGAGAGCATTAGAGTGTTAGACTGACGTAACGTAGCCCGGAGCGGAGTATGCGAAGTGACGTCACCGGTGGAAAAAAAAAGGACTATACAAAAGAGAAAGAGAACGATCACAAGAGACGAGATAACGTTAGAGATCTCGGGAGAGACGTAGAGAACGTATCGGACGGCACAGTTGGGCCAATGAGGAAATAAATGCTGTTGCTACAAAGAATAAGCGAGTTGGGGTTATTTCATATTCTTTGTCGCGGTCTCCGTTACGACTGAAACTGGGCACAACGTGTGGGGATTCCCGGACAACGTTACACTAACAACTTAGTAAGAGATTAGTCACTTAGTAAGTTAATAGGGAACTGTGGTTAATTATATGCTGTGACCTTGAAAGGTTGATAAAATAAGACAACACGGTTATATATATATATATATATATATATATATATATATATATATATATATATATATATATATATATACAGAGTGACAAAAAAAACGGACCCGACTCTAATTAGGCCGCGTTTCGAATGAAATGAAACTTTGGTCATAACTAGTTTATTATATTCAAAACATCACATCAAAACGTTAGGGTCTTTAGCCTTTTTTTTTCTCTGTTCTACAGCATATGTTCTAGATGGCCTCCATTTAGCTTTTGTTTTTGTTTTGTTTGTTTTTTTGGGGGGGAGGGGGTCATATATTCTATTTTCGCCCGAAAACAAGGCACAGTGCCACTTTGATAATGGGGACTACTATCGGGGATATAAGTTGCAGGGATTCTACGTAGGGAGTTGAGCATGTCAGTACAGTTGGGAGAACAGGTGCCCGGAAAGGAGGTCCAGAGTGAGTCTAGCAATTCTGGGGAAGAAACTATTATAGTAGAAGGTCTTCTTACATCTAGAGGTCTCTACTGGGTATGGGTGGAATTTTGCTGCTTCTCGGGTTTATCGGGGTATTTACGTCGAGGGGGTACAAGGGCTTGTAGCTCATCAAAGCACCCACCATTAAAATACAGGCAGAAGAATGCAACAGTTTGTCGATGGGATAGAGGTTGAAGCTTGGCTGACAGTTCAGGTTCTGTCAGGTTGGCGAATTTCTTTTGAACCCTGTTCAGGAGCGAGAGACTAGTAGCAGATTCACCAGCCCAAATGTGACAGCAATACTCCATACATGGGCAAATGATGGCTTTGTAGAGGTACGTAACTTTCTAGCACATTAGAGAGAGCCCACCTTCCTCGCAGCGGCCCCGACAATGCTCTCAATATATTTGTTCAAACTCATGTTCCCTGTGGACGTTAAGTGAGGCGTTTTAAAGAAGTACTTTCAGGTAATGTATCTTGGTGGTTTCCGGCAGATACTCCAATCAAAGACTATATGTGGGGAAACCCCACATATAACACCACTGCTCTTGTTGCAATCAGTTATTGGTCAATGTAGGGGACACCCTTCATACCAATTGTCACCATCCAGCTCCCGTACTCCCCAGGGAGCTGGTTCCCATTTCCCCAATCTATCCACATTGAAAAACGGCCTTGTGCCTAATTTGCTCAGTGGGGAAGCAAATAAATCTCGCCATAGCTATTGGTGGTTGAGAAGGTTTCTTGTATTTAAAAGAGTATGTATTTACAGAAGTACAGAACAGTGTGTTATAAAAGACTGCTCCAAGACTTTGTTCGCCATTGTTTGACACCAACACTCCCGCTGATAACCCAATCGCGCATCTTTCAATCGACCTTTCTCAACCGTCCAAACCGCTAATATGCATAATCATATGCCGACGACCAGCGCTTTTGAAATCTGAGAGTTCAAGGTTCTCCTGTACGTGCTCTCCCTTTATCCCTTCTCCCCCCCCCCTGTCTTTCTTGCTCTTCAAAGGTCACAGCACAGTCGTGGCCGCTTATCTCGCGGCCTACCTCACGGTCGCTATATAATACATTTTACAACTTCTTAGTAGTAGTCCAATTAGAAAGATGAATGAAACATTGACTATGAAACCACTTCAATATTGCTATTGCATGATTGCTATCAGGCCGGTGCAAAAGATTTTGCCGGTTTGTAGAAATGGCATTTTTAACCATTGTAATTTATTTTATGTAGATTTTTATTATATATATACTCATGATTGATTTATAACTTTTTTTATTATGGACTAGCAGTTCAGCCCGGCTTTGTACTGTTCATAACTTTATGTACATATGTATATAAATGCACACACACACACACACACACACACACACACACACACACATACATACATATATATATATATATATATATATATATATATATATATATATATATATATATATATATATATATACATATATATATATATATATATATATATATATATATAAAGTTTTATTCGTATCCAGGTAACATACATCTAAAATTTCAAGAGTTTTGACCCAAAATTAGCAGAGGAGTTTGGTAGAGTATGCAAAGGTCAACTCTTTTAACTTTGGCCTCTTGGACGCCAAATTTTCGCCCCAAAACCATTTTATGCATATTATTATTTCTTAACCATATCACCATGATTAATTTAAAACTTTTTTCTTTCAGATTATTTAAGCGTTATTTATATTTTTCTGCAATATTCTCACCCATGTTGATCAGAAAATGACCTTCTTTCATCAACAGAAAGGGACTCATCTTCTATCATGATAATGCTCGTCCTCACACGGCACTGCTGACTAAATATCTCCTAGGCATCACTCAGGCCACATCAGAGCATGCCTCGTTAAGGGAACAGTCTGTGAGAAGTAGAACACAATACAGCGGGGCTGCCTCCTAAATGACTATAACATGGTCGTTTTCAAGTCTAATGTAAACAAGTTACTGTTGAGCTGTCCCTTTAAATAATAAAAACTTACCTAAGTTTCACAGTTCATGATCATCACGATGCTGTCTACAGTCTAACTAACATTCATTAACCCTTATCCTCGGGTGTTATTTGGGCCTTGATAAGCGGTGAACCCCTGGTAAAAAAAGATGGGTATTTCGCTAGTATACTAGGGGAATAATTTCCTAAAATATAAAAACGTTATTAATTTAATTGTTTGTCAACTCTAATAACCAAAACAAAACAAAAAACGTGTTTAAGAATAAAACTAGCAACGTCATTACTTCGTAACATTAAAAGAAAACAAAAGGATAAAATAATTAAAAATAAGAAAGAAAGAAAAAAAAAAGAAATTAAAAGAAAAAATCCCGTGACAACATTTTGACATAATAAAAATGTAAAGATGGCGCTATGTATAGTTCAAAGAGAGGAAGGGGTGAAATGCAATAAAAACCGGAGAAACTAAAACAAAACAAAATGGCTTCCTCTTTCTAATTACATTTCTTTTATTTTCAGAATTGTCACGAGAAAAATATTTATTTATTTATTCTTTTTTTCGGTGGGGTTCCGTTTAAACTCAGAGTTCTAAGATGCCAGTAACTAAGTCGGTCAACGCTGTGATCATGATAATAAGAACGTGTGATGATAAGCAGTTGTTTCAAACGCAAAGGTTCTGAGTTCAATATCTGGTAAAAGCATTGAAGGGCAATTTTGACCTCTTTTTTCCGATTGTTTCAAAAGTCAGTTGCTTATAGGTGGAACCATGTGAAGGTTGTCAATGTGTGGAAGTGGCACAAACTCACATCTAGGATTCTACGAAGGAAACGTGGGGGGAAAAGTCAAACCTTTTAACATATCTTCTTCGCCTAGTTCAATATACGCACAACTAATGAGTAAGTTGCTGGAATCTGTGTTAAATACAGAAGTAATCAACCATCTCAACAAAAATAACCTTCTTAGTGACACTCAATATGGTTTCCGTTCTGCTAGATCTACAGCAGATGTGCTTACAGTTATATCTCATAGGATTAGCAAATCTCTCGACGGAGGCAACCTATCTAGGGCAATTGCTCTTGACATATTGTAGCAGAAGCAGCAATAACTAAAATGAGGGGAAAAAGAGCTTACCTCGGGTATGTCTGTTGTGTCACCAGTTGGGGGGAAAAAGAGAATTCCAAGATGGCGTCCGGGGGTTTTTATTAGCATTTACCCCATGCAACTCTCGGAAAATCACGTTTCTGTCTCATGTGATTATGCAAATGGATAATTCTCGGCCACCATAAAAGCAGGAGGCTAGAGACGAGTCGGCAGTGTCCTGCAAACTGTGTGTGTGGGTGTTTCTGGCGATTGGAGTGTGTCTTCTTTTACCACGGTTATCACGGACAGGAATTCCCTCTCTTCTGGAGGTGGGCGATATTGACTATTTTGAAGTTGTACTGTTGCTGACAGAACATTTATTTATTTTTTTTTTTTTGCCTACTACATTTTTGTTTCAAGCTATTTCGGCCCGAATATGGCGAAGGTGCGGATAAGCAGTGATATTATCAAGCCGTTCTCTGGCGAGGGAGACGTTGTAGTGTGGCTGAAAAAAGTGAGACTTGTCGCACAACTTCAGCAGGTGGATGACGTAGCGAGTCTGCTACCTTTATACCTGGAAGGCGATGCGCTGGCCCTCTACATGGAAATGGAGGAGGACGATCAAAAGAAAATAGACCAGATTGAGGCTCGATTAAAGGAGGCATTTACTGATGACGCGTTTGCAGCATATAGAAAAATAACTATGGTTAGATGGGCTGGTGAACGTGTGGATGTGTACGCCAACAAAATCAGGCAGTTGGTTGGATTGGCCGGATTCACAGGAGAAAGCTCAGAGAGACTCACAAAATTAATTTTTGTCACTGGATTCCCTGACACCATCTCAATTGCTCTTCAACAGGTGCCGAACATCAAAGCCCTGACCATGGGGGAGCTAATGTCGAGAGCGAGAATTTTGACGACGACTGGCGAACAAAATCAGGATGTGGTTGCGGCCACACGCTCACCCAACAACAGGGCCCAGAATAATCCTGTTAACGTGACCTGTTTCAAATGCAATGTTAAAGGCCACCTTGCAAGGGACTGTCGAAAACGTGGAACACGGTGTTACCGTTGCGGTGAGAGTGGACACTGGGCTCGGAACTGCTCGGGAAACGAGCAAGGGGAGGACGCATAAGCGCCAGTCTCCTTCCCAACCAAGCTGTCAACACGACGCTCCCAGTGATAAGCATCCATGTTGACGGGACGCGATGTTTGGCGCTTATTGATACAGGATGCTCCAGGACAATTTTACATGCAGACCGGTGCCGGTCTTGGAGAAAAACAAACGTAAATGTCAACACAATTAGTGGAATGTCCCATGCGTGCTGCGGTGTTGGAACGGTCTCTGTATCCACTGATGAAGGTGTGTCTGCCAGAGTCGATGTGTTGGTGGTGCATGGCAAGCCACTGGGATTTGACTTGGTTCTAGGGATCGAAGCCATAAAAGCTCTAGGAGGTGTCGTTGTCAAGCCTACAGGATCAGTGCGGCTGGGCGCCAGGAAAAGTATTAAATGCGCAGCCATTTCTATCGATGAACCAGATTTCACTGCTACCTTTGACCATCAAAACCGAACGTGGACCGCATCGTGGAAATGGTCTGTGGACCACCCCCCTGAAAGGCTGCATAATCGAGTGTCAGAGTACCCAGTGCCAGCAGAAATTCGTGAAGAATACACGCAGGAGCTCCACACCTGGATAGATAATGGTTGGCTCGTGCCATACCCAGAGGATAAATTGGGACCCCCCAAAGGTCTAATTCCCCTGATGGCTGTGATACAGCAGAACAAAGCCAAAGTGCGCCCGGTAATGGACTACCGGGAGCTAAATCATTACGTAGACGCATTTACGGCCAACGCAGATGTTTGTGCGGCTAAGCTGCGTGAGTGGAGACAAAAAGGTGCTAACGTGTCTCTACTGGACCTCAGAAGAGCATACCTACAAGTCCGGGTCCATGAGACACTGTGGCCATACCAGACTGTGGAAATCGATGGGAAAAAATACTGTCTGACCCGTCTGGGGTTTGGTTTGAATGTGGCTCCCTTGATAATGAGAGCAATTGTCAGCGAAGTACTATCTCAGGAAGAAGTTATGAGCCGCGCAGCATCTGCTTACATTGATGACATTTTTGTCAATGAAGACGTGGTGCCCGCGACCCGTGTGAGAGAACACCTCGCGCAGTTCGGGTTGGAGTGCAAGAACCCGGAGCAGTTGAAGGACGGTGCACGGGTGCTGGGATTGGCAGTCAGGATGGAACGCAATGAACTGCGGTGGAAGCGAGGAAATGCAATTCCGGAGGCTCCCAGTATTGTTACGCGACGAACAATCTTTTCCCTGTGTGGTCGACTTGTCGGGCACTTTCCGGTGTGCGGTTGGCTTCGTGTGGCTTGCGGAATACTCAGAAGGAGAGTAAGTTCGGTAACGAAGGGCTGGGATGATGAAGCAAGGGACGCTGTACTACATCGTATGATGTTCGAAACCTTAAAATCTGCACAGCAGAACGATCCGGCACAGGGAAATTGGTGTGTGGACGGCGAAGAGCTGAATGTATGGGTCGATGCTAGCTCCCTAGCAATTGGGGCAGCCTTGGAGATGTGTGAAACTGTGCTGGAAGATGCATGTTGGCTGCGACCTGAAGATGACTCTCAACATATCAACTTGGCTGAACTGGATGCCGTATTGAAAGGCATCAATTTGGCTCTCCAGTGGCAGAGCAAGGTGCTACACATAAAGACAGATTCTGTTTGCGTATACCATTGGGTCTCGGACACGCTAACTGGAAAGGCGCGAGTACGCACCAAAGCAGCAAGCGAGATGCTTATTAGGAGGCGATTAAGCACTCTTAAGGAGCTCGTGAAAGAGTACGGGCTGACAGTGGATGTGACGCTGGTTCCATCAGCACGAAACATTGCTGACCGACTGACACGAGTGCCACAGCGGTGGTTTGAGGCAATGAAAAAGAAAAACGGTCTTGACCCAGTGATAGGCACGGTCCACACAGACGAGCTGGATGAGAGTCAAATCATGGCTATTCACAAAGATAGTGGACATCCGGGGGTGCGACGCACTACCTACTTTGTCAGGAGAAGATGTCAAACCACGACAAAAGCAACTGTCAGAACGGTCATACAGAAATGCGAGGAATGTCAGTCCATTGACCCAGCGCCAGTCAGGTGGGAAAAGGGAAAGCTGGAAGTTAACGAGAATTGGCAGAGAATTGGAATGGATATCACGCATTATGGCACCTTCCATTTTTTAACTTTAACAGACTGTGGTCCATCGCGTTTCTCCATTTGGAGGAAATTGGCAAGGCAGGACTCGGCAAGCGTGATTCATCAGTTGGAGGCAGTGTTCCTCGAGCGTGGCGCGCCGCATGAACTCCTTTTAGACAATGACACAGCTTTCTGCAGCAATATGTTCCAAGCATTTGCATGTAAATGGGGAGTTCACTTGCGATTCCGTTGTGCATACGCTCCAACCGGGAATGGCATAGCGGAGCGATGTCATCGTACAGTGAAACGAATAGCGGCTAGAATGTGTTGTCCCATACAGGAGGCTGTCTACTGGTATAACATCACACCAAGAGACGACACATCTCCCTCCACTGCGCCTGCCAACAGGATTTATCAATACGAAGTTCGAGTAAATGAGACCAATCTCGCAACTGCGTCCCCAGGTCCCAAGAACAGCTTTTACCAGGTTGGAGATCGCGTATGGGTCAGAAGACCGCAAAATCAATGTACCACGAGGTTCGGCAAGGGTGAGGTGACCAAGGTGATCAGCCCTCAGTCGATTTTGGTGGACGGTGTGCCTCGTCACGTGAAGGATTTGCGCCCTTGCCATTATGTTGTTACATCGGAGGAAGAGGGAGACTCAGACAGTATGATGTCTTCTGAAAAGACAGAGAGTATGATGCAGGACGACGAAGAGGATTTTGAGCCATATAATGTACATACTGAAGAAGCGGAGGAAGGACCACCCGTCTTGCCTCTACGAAGTAGTACCCGACAGAAACGAATACTGCCCCCCTGCCCTGATTGTGAAACACCGCCTATGGAGCAGACTGGTGGCAATAATGGCGATGAGGAGGATGGCAGGGAGGAAGTGCTGCCTCCGGTTCTTCGGAGAAGTACCAGACAGAGACGACTGCCCCCCTGTCCCATTTGTGATCATGAGATCAGGTGGGAGTGTAGCAGAAGCAGCAATAACTAAAATGAGGGGAAAAAGAGCTTACCTCGGGTATGTCTGTTGTGTCACCAGTTGGGGGGGGGGGGGGAAGAGAATTCCAAGATGGCGTCCGGGGGTTTTTATTAGCATTTACCCCATGCAACTCTCGGAAAATCACGTTTCTGTCTCATGTGATTATGCAAATGGATAATTCCCGGCCACCATAAAAGCAGGAGGCTAGAGACGAGTCGGCAGTGTCCTGCAAACTGTGTGTGTGGGTGTTTCTGGCGATTGGAGTGTGTCTTCTTTTACCACGGTTATCACGGACAGGAATTCCCTCTCTTCTGGAGGTGGGCGATATTGACTATTTTGAAGTTGTACTGTTGCTGACAGAACATTTTTTTTTTTTTTTTTTTTTTTTTTGCCTACTACATTTTTGTTTCACATATCTAAGGCCTTTGATAGGGTATGGCATAAAGGTTTACTTCATAAGATCTGCAGCTATAGTATAGCTGGAAATGTCTTCTCAATTAGTAAATCATTTCTTTCTGATAGGTTCATAAGAGTAGTAGTTGAGGGGCAAAAATCAGAAGCTCACAGTATTAATGCCGGTGTCCCTCAGGGGTCCATCCTGGGTCCAACTCTTTTCCTGATCTACATTAATGATCTTCCAAATCACATACTTACATCATTTGTAGACATTTATGCTGACGACACTACCATTTATGGTAGCACATCTAAGACAGTAAACGACCAAGTTCTCTCCAATTCTCTCTCCTCTGATCTTGAGTACGTAGTACAATGGGGAAAGGAGTGGCTGGTTACTTTTAATGCATCCAAAACCAAGCTTCTCTCTTTACATCATCAACATTCTGATCCACATCTGGCATCAATTGAAATGAATGGCTCTCGTCTTCAGGAGGCCTCAAGTTTTGACAAGCTTCTGGGCTTGACCATTACTCCTGATCTTAAATGGAACACGTACATCAAATCTGTTGCCAAGGCTGCTGGAAAAATGGTGGGATCTTTCTATCGATCCGGTAGATATCTCACTGCTGATGCAATTTTCTACCTATATAAGAGCCAGATACGCCCAAGGATTGAATACTGTTGCCACATCTGGGCAGGAGCTGCTAGAAAGGACTTGTCCTGCCTTGATAGAGTTCAAAATAGACTTCGTAGTCTTGTAGGAGATTTCTTTTCTCCTCCCTGCAACCTCTATCTCACAGAAGAGATGTTGCGAGTTTGTCTCTGATGTATCGTTATTTTCATGGAAAGTGTTCGACTGAGCTTCAGTCTATGGTCCCCCCTCGCCTAACTTTCACAAGAAACACTCGTCTAGCTGTAAACACTATCAATAATTCCCCCACTCTTTATCTGTGCCTAAACCTAAACGTAGATTTCATGAACAAAGCTTCTTTCTTAGAACTGCACGCCTGTGGAATTGTCTTCCGTTTTCCTGCTTTCCGGCTGACTACAATATGGTTGTGTTCAAGTCTAACGTAAATAAGTTCTTGATGGGCCGTTCCATATAAGTTATCAAATTTACCAAATTTTCATTACTAATGATTATTATATTGTCCAATTTCTACAGTACACTCTTTAACCCTTATCCTTGAGTCGCCTCTTGGCCTTGATAATGTGGTGATGCCTATGTAAAAAAAAATAATCCGACAACATACAGAACTTATAAACATTGAATTTCCTAGAGTCAACGCTCCAACCTACTAACCGATTATTTTGCCTTTATATATGTACTAGTATTTCAGCTCGGCGTTGCCCGGGTGTTTGGATGTGTATGTTGAGCAAAAACAAAAAAAGTGGTAGTAGGAAGGCAGGCTTGAACCCGTACCGCAAAGGAGGAAAAGAACGGGGTAAAACCTAACGTTTATGCTGTTATGACCACCGCCAAACCGGAAGCGACATTTTTTTAAATTAAGGCTAGACAATCTAAAGGAGAGGATAACTTTCAAAAATAGCGGCGAAAAAGTACCCCCCCATGTAGAAAAGTGCCTAGTTGAAGGGAAAGATATTAATGCTTTTAGCCAATTTTTCGATATTTGTCGTATGAAAGGTCGAACTTTAAAACGATACTGATCTTGGTAAAATCTGTTGCCTCTATTGAAAGTTTACGGCAGACATGCAAACAAATACATTTATATATTGGTAACTAAAAATTTTCGACCCAAACTGATGAAAAAGCTTGCCCCATCTCTGAATACCTTTTATGTAAAATTTCAAATATTTAGACCAGAAATTGTCTGAGAAATTTGCAAGAGACCGCATAGGTCAATTTTTTTAACTTTGACCCCTGAAAATTTATTGTTTTGGGCTCAAATCAAATTATTAAGTTATATCCATGTCCAAGGAACATATATCTAAAATTTCAAGTGCATAGACCCAAAATTGTCGGAGGGGTTTGGTAGAGTTCTCAAAGGTAAAATCGTTACACTTTGACCCCTTAACAGCCAAATTTCCGGCCGAACACCGATCACATCGATTTTCCCAAATCTCAGTACCCTGTATATCAAATTTCGAGTCGATGTACACAATTTCGGGAGATGTACACAAACACACAACACAGACACGTTCACTTTCATATATATATATATATATATATATATATATATATATATATATATAGGGCTCAATTTGAGCTTACTTGGTGCCGGTTGATACAAAGCAACGATCTTTTCAAGCTTCTGCTTAGTCGTATGTAACTACGTAACAATTCGAAAGTACCCTTAAGGTGTTGCACTTCCGTTTCTAAATTAACTCTCTCTCTCTCTCTCTCTCTCTCTCTCTCTCTCTCTCTCTCTCTCTCTCTCTCTCTCTCTCTCTGGCGAAATAATCATTACTGACCATCCGTAGCACTCTTCGTCGCCATTGACTCTGGTCCTGCGTAATTCTGAACAACTCCGCCATGCTATTGTTCGCGATATCGCTCACGTTGTCTGATATTTTTGTTTTTGATTTTCCACATCCTCTTTTTTAGGTATTAAACCAAAGAGGATATCTCTTGTTAGGCCGTCTGCTCTGGACAAAAAAAAAATGTTGCGAAAATGAATGCAAATATCGTAATCCTACGCGTATAAGAATTTTCATATTAGTTAATTCGTAATTTTCGTTTGGCACTAAGAAGTTTCACGTCAAATAACTTTTATTGTACACACACACACACACACACACACACACACACACACACACACACACACACACGCACACGCACATGCATATATATATATATATATATATATATATATATATATATATATATATATATATATATACTAGCATGTGTGCCCGGTGTTGCCCGGGTGTTTGGAGGTGTATGCTGAGAAAAAAAACAATGATAATTTTTTTTTAACTTTGATCCCTATTATGACTCCTTAACATTTATTGTTTTGGCTCAAATAAAATTATTAAGTTAGATTCATGTCCAAGGTACTTATATCTAAAATTGCAAGTGTATAGACCCCAAATTATCGGAGGAGTTTGGTAGTGTTCTAAAAGGTAAAATCGTTGAACATTGACCCCTTAACAACCAAATTTCTGGCCGAAAACCGATCACATAGATTTTCCCACATCTCCGTACACTGTATATCAAATTTCGAGTCTGTAGACTAAAAATTGGCAGAGTTATTGCGTAAGGAAATGTACACAGACAGACAGATACACAGATCCATAGACACACCGACAGACACACAGACACGGTAACTTTTATAGATATACTAGCGTTTCAGCCCGGCGTTGCCCGGGTTTTTGGAGGTATATGCTGACCAAAAACAAAAAAAAATGTTAATTTTTTTAAATTTGACCCCCATTATAACCCCTTAAAATTTATTGTTTTGTCTCAAATCAAGTTATTAAGTTAGAGTCCAAGTAATTTATATCTAAAATTTCAAGTGTGTAGTCTCGGAATAGTTTGGTAGAGTTCTTAAAGGTCAAATCGTTAAACTTTGAATCCATTAACAACGAAATTTCTAACCGAAAACCGGCCACATCGATTTTATAGATATATAGACTAGTATTTCAGCCAGGCGTTGCCCGGGTGTTTGGAGGTGCATGTTGAGCAAAAACGAAAAAAAACGGTCAATTTTTATAATTTTACCCCTATTATGATCCCTTAAAATTTATTGTTTTGGGTTCAAATGAAGTTAGTAAGTTAGATCCATGCACAAGGTACTTTTATCTAAAATTTCAAGTGTTTAGACCACAAATTATCGTAGGAGTTTTGTAGAGTTCTCAAAGGTCAAATCGTTGAACTTTGACCCTTTAACAGCCAAATTTCTGGCCCAAAACTGATCCCATCGTTTTCCCAAATCTCAATACACTGTATATCAAATTTCGAGTCTATAGACTAAAAATTGACAGAGTTATTGCTTAGGGAAATGCACAGACATATACACAGACACACAGACACATTCACTTTTATAGATATACTAGCGTTTCGGCCCGGCGTTGCCCGGTTGTTTAGAGGTGTATGCTGAGCAAAAAAAAAGTCAACTTTTTTAGCTTTGACCCCTATTATTACCCCTTAACATATATTGTTTTGGGCTCAAATACAGTTATTAAGTAAGATCCATGACCATGAAACCTATATCTAAAATTTAAAGTGTTTAGACCACAAATTGACGGAGAATTTTGGTATAGTTCTCAAAGGTCAAATCGTTGAACTTTGACCCCTTAACAGCCAAATTTCTGGCCGAACACCGATCACATCGATTTTCCCAAATCTGAGTAGTCTGTATTTCAAATTTTGAGTCTGTAGACTAAAAATTGACATAGTTATTGCGTAGGGAAATGTACACAGACACACACACACACAGACACGTTCACTTTTATAGATGTACAAGCATGGGTGCCCAGCGTTGCCCGGGTGTTTGGAGGTGTATGATGAGCAAAAAAAAATAGCGGTCAATTTTTTGAAATTTCACCCCTAAAGTTTTCAACGGTCAAATCGTTGAACTTTGACTCCTTAACAGCTAAATTTCTGGCCGAAAACCGATCACATCGATTTTGCCAAATCCCAGTACGCTGTATATCAAATTTCGATTCTGTAGATTTTAAATTGACAGAGTTATTGCGTAGGGATATGTACACAGACACACAGACAGACACACACACACAGACACGTTCACTTTTATAGATATATACGAGGAGCGTGCAGTAAGTATTACCCCTGACCCACTTTCCATAGCAGTGTAGCAACGAAATTTGGCACAGTTATTAGTCTTTCTCTACATAGGAACCACCCAGAGTTATGCATTTCTCTCAGTATTTGATGCAGCTCTGGAGACCGTTTTTGTAAAACACCCCAGGTTGGTCCTCCAACCACGACGTGACTTCAGAAATCAAGGCTGCATCATCTTGGAAACGCTTTCCTTTCAAAAACAACTTCATGGCTGGGAAGAGGTGACAGTCAGAAGGTGCAATGTCAGGAGATTAGGGAGGATGGGGAGAGGATTTCATAATCACACGCCCGTGCTTCTGATCTGGCGTCATGCGAGTTGTTGACCGGATCTTGCCCCCCCCCTCTTGATTTTGATAGTTTCCCTTAATTTCCTCAAAATTGAAACATAATAGGCTCCTGTAATTGTGGTACCCTTTGCCAGGAAATCTGTCATCCATACTCCGTCCTGATCCCAGAAACTGTGAGCATGACCTTTCCAGCGGAGGGCTGCACCCTTGTCTTCTTTGGAGGTGGTGAGTCCAGGTGCTTCCACTGCATTGACTGGGCTTTGGTCTCTGGATCATAGTGATGGACCCAGGTTTCATCCTGCGTAATCAGTCTTTTGAAAAACTTTAACTCATCTTCTTGGCACATCTCCAAATTCATCCTCGAGCACTCGACGCGTTCTCCCTTCTGGAATGGTGTGAGCAACCTGGGAATCCATCCGGCAGACACCTTATGCATATGCAAATGGTCATGAATGATAGTTTCCACAGACCCTGTACTAATCTTGACATCTTGAGATATTTGGCGAATAGTAATGCGCCGATCTTCCAAAATGGCAGCCTCAACTTAACGGACAGATGCCTCATCAATGACAGAAGGGGGACGACCAGGTCTGGGAGCTGTTTCCACAGACTTCCGGCCATGTTTGAATTCACGATGCCAGCGTTTTACAAGGTCATATGATGGGGCATTATCACCATAAGTTTCTTTTATTTTATCAAAAGTCTCCTGTGGTTAGCGTCCTTTCAAATACAAAAACCGGATCACTGCTCGACATTCAACAGGCTTCATTTCACTCCTGACTCAGTTCAAACACCTGTAAAACAGAAACTACAATTAGTTCAGAGCTGTAATTTGCCACATAACCCGTAGAGATATAAATTATTGCACATGCAAAATTTTAGCTACATCAGACAACTGGAAGTGGGTCAGGGGAATTACTTATTGCCTATATTTGGGCAAGATTTTTTCATTTAAACAAATATTATTCAAGACAACAGAAAGCTGTCACATGGTAGTTGCTCCAGCTTTAGTGCAATTTCTTGGCTAACAGCAAATTCAAGGCCAACTTCTCTCTTACAGCCTTCTCTCTTGCAGGCTGAATATAGTTCATACTCACTGAAAACATCAGTAAAGTTGCTCTTACCACTAAGTCTGGTTTCCAATAATAATTCAATATCCATATCGTGATGTTTTGGGTTTGTTTTTGTTTTGTTTTATCAAACAACAACGAGATTCTGAGTTAGATTTTGCTGATTCGATGTCTTGCAATGTTCAGACGTTCCCGCAATCAACATTCATAGATCTAAGCTTTTTCGTGATGGCAGAATGACGACCGGGCTCACAGTCCAGTACTGTGAGACACCTATCTGGCTAGACTCCTTCATAAATTGCACTGTCTTTATTGCCATTTATCAGAAATTATTTTCAATCAGTGACAGTGTTGTCTTTTCAGGTTTCGTCCAGCCGATACAGATAAGGTAAAAACACCTTCGAATATTGTACCCAGCAATTAGTGATGGAAACGATTCCAATATTTTTTCTCGATTCCTATACAATTATCAATTTCATACTAAACTCCCGATTCCGATACAATTACCGATTCCAATTTTTTATAAATCTCTAAATATTTTACTATATACTTGTATTTTTTCTCTTATTAGCGTAAAAACACGCATGTTAAAATGTGCAGATATTTTCCTAAACGTGAAAAATACTTGTGTGGGACGATCTATCGATTTTAGCTTAACTGGTCATTTAAAATCAATAAACATTTATTATTTTATCATTATTACCAGCAATAGAAGATTTTGCTTTAAACAAAATCAAATAAAAAAGACAAAAGAATCGTTTTTAGCATCGGAAAATCGGTACAAATTTTTCTGATTCCGATACCGATTCCGATACCCTCAAATATTCCGATTTTTCCGACTCCCGATTCTGATTCCGATTAATCGTCCCAACACTACCAGCAATGTCTATGCGCGAAAATATTTCAAGTTACAAAAGATTTTCCACACGGTTAATCACACTAGCTGATCATCATTTTGTATCTTTCCTCAGTGCACTTACTTTATGCCTATTTTTATAAAGGTTTGCCTCTCCTGTGCAAATGCTGTAACAATGTAATTTATTGATTTCGTTATTTACTGAATATGTTTACCCAGGACTTAAATAAATACTTTTTATGTCTGCATTTCGCTTCACATTCTTGTTTCGTGTTCAATAACTTGATTTTAAAAATTTATAATATGATATTTTCTTTTAAACATAATGGAAGTTTCTATTATTTATTGGAAGAAGCTAATAATCTTTAAATTTCCTAAATAATATTACTATTTGTTTTTATATAGGATAAAGATTATTTCCAGAACGGTAGCGTACAACAGAAAATATCTTGTTTTCAACGAAACAGTTTACTTTCTAGACTTGTATATAATCATGTTTTTTAGCTGTTTTCACTTGTGATGTAATCCATTTCGGCTTCCAGCTAATGTCGGTTATCAGGAGAGAAAATGGGCTGTTTCAGGGCCTTCCTCTTTTTAGTTTATTTTATCGTCGACTTGTATATAATTGTGATTTTTTTCGTGAGGTATTTCATTTTGTCCTCGACATAATATCGGATATTTTTCTGGATAGCACAAGAAATTAGTTTTTTGGTCAGAAAAATTAATATCACGCGGCAAATATGAGTTTATTAACATTTCTATAAAAATAGTGTCCATTGTATTTTAAATATACAACTGACCTAAATGAGATAAATTAATAAGTACTAATAGATACTCAGAAAGTAATATTGTGCTACATAGGTCAATATAAATAATAAACTCATATTGTAAGAAACAATTTTTAATTTACTCTTTCAGTCCAGCACGTCTTTTTCTTCTTTTTTTGCCCTATGTATTTTATTCGAATGTTCCCTTTTTTACACAACGTTCTGATGGCTTCTAATTCAATAAAGAAACGCTGCACGTCGAAATTACTACAAGTTCCTTTCTCAGACCATTACAACAATGGTAATATATCATTTATTAATTTATTTATTGTGGACTATTATCCTCATCTTTTCTTTTTTTTTTTTTTTTTAGTTGTTGATTTCACGACATTTCGGCCAACTATTCCTCTGGCCTTCGTCAGGTGGTAACTGCGACGGGATAGGAACTCCGAATCTCCCAACATCATCTTCAGCAATTACTGCCTTCTATAGTTGTTGTCGTCTTTCCACGTTTTTGGCCAAGTAAGCTCTGGTCGGCTTTGGGTAGGATTGAAACCGCTCTTTAGACAATGCTCACCTGGAACTGTAGAGGTTCAACGTCTCTATCCACTGCGCCACAGGCCCTGAAGGATAATATCCCGCAATAAATTAAATAATACTCATCTCAATAATGAATTCCAATTAATTAATATATATATATATATATATATATATATATATTATAATGATATTCAAAAGCGATGTTACATCAAAGAAAGGTCACTCGCATATTTTTGTTTATGATTGCCAGATTGGTCTTTTTTAAGCCAAATTTCGCATTCAAAAATTGTATTTGGCTTTCAAAAATTGTATTTGGCATTAAAAAATTGTATTTGGCATTCAAAAATTATATTTAACATTCAAAAATTATATTTGGCATTCAAAAATTGTATTTGACATTCAAAAATTTTATTTTGCATTCAAAAATTGTATTTGGCATTCAAAAAATGTATTTTGCATTCAAAAATTGTGTTTGGTTTTCAAAAATTATATTTTGCATTAAAAAATTGTATTTGGCATTCAAAAATTATAGTTGGCTTTTTCTAAGCGTAACGTACAGACTAACTTAGGAAGGAACAAGCAGAATATTATATAGATCGAACATCAATCGATGGTATGATTAAATGTCTTTTAACGATAAAAAAATCATCGGGTGATTAAGAATAATTATTCAATAAATACATAATTCAGAATTTTACAAAATTTGAAATTTCATGGATAAATTTTTCTCAATTTTAAACGTACGTGTTCTGAACATCGGGAATTTTCATTCGGTGCCCCGCTGACTTGGCAGACCAAGAACTGGCTCAATGCATTTCCTCGAGTGAGAGCGGCAAAAAAACTTCGTCTTCAGGTCCAATGGTCGTCTTCAAGTCCAATGTAAACAAGTTATTGTTGAGCTGCCTCTTTAAATAATCAAATTCTCTCCAATTTCTATCATTATCGATCATTCCCCTGCTGGTTCAATGATTCCTCGAAAGGCCTTTGGCCTTTATATTGGTGACGTCCATATTGAAAATAATTGTTACAACTCGGGACGAAGGTTCAAACAACGATTAAGAATAAATTATTGAGTAATGAGTTATTTTTTTATTATTAAACGTTTTACGTTTAAAAAAGATAACGACAACCCAATATATACAGAAAGACGGATGAAAATCGCGTTATTTTCTCTGAAAATATAACCTCCACATTTAACTTGGAGTTCCAATTATTTTCTCGATTTCCTCGACATAATCTGTTCGTTTTGTAGAATGAACGTGTAATGGAGTTGTATTGCTACAATTAATGGGGCGCAAGGATCATGTTCGTGGACTTAACCTTTCCCGCGAAGTAGCACAAAAAACTAACACTTTCGAATTCGGACTCGTCTCTTTTACCACAAAGCTTATTTGGCGTAATTATTTCATAAAACATGAACGCTTTTGTTTGTTTGGTTGGTTAGTTTTTGTTCTGTTTCAGTGTCGTATGTCGGATGGAAGCGGACGAAGAACATTGACGCCTGGACGTTTTCCAGCATTCCAACGTCTCCACAAGCTCTTGTTACATAATGAGCTTGGTTAACAAAGTACATTCTTTTTTTACTCCCCTGTGTATTTTTGTCATTCTCTAGAGTTGTTTTTTGGGGGAAAGGGGTCTTAGTTTTTTCGTTTGTTTTGTTCTATGAACAAATTAGGGACAATCGCGGTGGCTTCTTTATACTCTCATCCTTTAGAAAGGCGTACACCTATGCTTAACCGTCCACCTTATAGATAAAGCATCCCGGCAACCTCTTTCCTACAAAAGAGACGTGGCTAGACTGTCACTGCTATTTCGTTATTATTATGGCAAGTGCTCGTCTGAGCTTCAATCTGTAGCTCCTCTTGCAAAACTTTCAGAAGAACTCGTCCCTCTACAACCACTAAATACTCTCTATGCGTACCTAAATCTAAACGCAAATTCTATAAACTTGAATTTTTAACTTTGATTAGACGATTTATATTATATTAAACTAGCGAGGGTGGCGGCTTTGCCTTTGCGTAAAATAAGCTTATATATATTTTAATTTGTCCAGATTTCGTCTATATTATTATAGAGTCGTTATTTAAAAAGTATAAAAGAAAAAGTATTTAGGTGTTTTCAGCTCGTATCAAAACTGAAACTGTGCCATTCAAAGCTGGTGACGTTACCACTGTACCAACGTGACTCTCGCATATAAAGTGATTAAAAATTAAAAATAAACTAAGATGAATGTACAAAATGTTTAACGATTTATTCAATTTTGACCCATTTATGACTCTTAAAAACAATTTTTACCGGCTAAAGACACATAAAAGAACGGTTCCTAAAAAAACTCCAATAATTTGTACTTACTGTATATATATATATATCTATATATATATATATATATATATATATATATATATATATATATATATATATGACTACTTCATTTAATCACATAAATTAATATGCGAAAGTATATACTTTAAGTATTTACTTCAACAGTCCTCAATACGTAGGTAGAGCTAGGTAGTAAGTTATAAAATATATATATGGCAATTAAGTTACACAGAATATTCCGCGTTTCATCCACGCTAGGATTTATCAGGCTTATGCGAGGATTTTGTGGTTGTCTCTCGGTTTTATATAAAACAGATTCCTAACTCGATCGTAAGTAGACTCAGCAATAACTCAAGCGATGAAAATGTATTTAACAGGTCAATCAATATTTATGAAACAGCCCTAAAAAATAGTGGATACAAAAATATTGATATCAAATATAAGCAATAAAACACCAATAACTATAATAAGATTAAAAATAGAAGAAAAAGAAATATAATCTGGTATACGGCGCCATACAATCAAATGTTAAAAACAAAACTTAGCAAGAAATTTCTAGATCTTATCGAAAAGCACTTCCCGCAACCAATCTCTTACACAAAATTTTCAATAAAAATAACCTAAAGATATACTAGAGCTGCTGCGAAAATTTAGAGATGATAATTAAAGCACGTAATAACAAAATATTAAATAAAAGCAATGAAAACAACAACGAAATAAATGATAAAAAATGGCCACCGTGAGAAAAATAAAACTAACACAAAGGACACACATGTAACTAGTAGAAATAATAATAATTATTATTATTATTATTATTATTATTATTATTATTATTAATAATATTATTATTATTATTATTATTATTATTATTATTATTATTATTATTATTATTATTATTATTATAAACCAACTCCGACAACCATACTAGAAATAAAAATAAAAATACTATTAAAGAACAAGATAAATGCAACTGCAGATCCAGCGCACTTTGCCCACTTCAAAATAAATATCTAACCAAAAGCATAGTTTACCAGGCCACAATATTTGCGAAAGAAACCCGAATAACAAGAAATATTACGTAGGTATGACTTCCTTAGATTTGAAACCCCGATATTATGACCACAAAAGTCCATTCAAAAATAAAAAAAAAACACCCAATGAAAACAATTCTAGCAAACAAATACTGGGAACTCAAAGAAAGCGGACGCTCGTCGGTAGTCGAATGGAAAATAGTAAGACAAGCAGACACATGTAGAGACCTAGACGATCCATGTAGATTATGCCTACATGAAAAATTTGCTATCCTATACTTTAAAGAACCCCAGCATCTATTAAACTGTAGGAGAGAAATAGCGAACAACTGTGTTCACAGGATAAACTTTACTCTAGGATAGCGATACAAAATAATTTTAAAACTATCAATAATAATATAAAATAAACAAATAAAATAAACATACATATACATAAATTATCATATATATATATATATATATATATATATATAATTTTAGTCATTTAATGAATTTAAAAATTTATGACGTGAAATGTTTGAATTTCAAATCAAAAATTTTTTATTATTCTATGTAAGACAAAGAATACATTTGAAATATTATGTGACCCGATGGGAACCTAGTGATGCCGAGTGACCTTGCTAGTTGACACGAATTCAGAGGAATTCGCATGGTTGAATTCTAATGATGATGATGATGATGATGATGATGATGATGATGATGATGATGATGATGATGATGGGTTTGATATTGTTTTAAACAGAAATGTCTATGGGATTTTGTCAGAAAGGAAAAAAAACAAATGATAATTGTTTTATCTCATTGCTGTTATATATCTGTTAACAACGGAAAGGTTGTTTTTAAAATCTCTGTTGAGCGAGATGAGGAGGCCCGGGTGTCCTAGCTAACAGCTTGGGGTGAGGATCATCGCCAGGAATTGTTCGACCTGGGGTGACTAATCACGCCTAATTGATAATGGGTTAACACCTCAGTGCAAATGAGGTTAAAAATTGGTATAGATGAAGTCGAGAGGAGGAGTAGAAATTAGGGGAACAGAGAAAGGGGGACATTCAAAGGAAGAAAAGAAAAAAGGGGGTACAAATTAATAGGATAACAGAAGAGAGGGAGAGGAAAAGAAAAAAAGAAAGAATAACTCCAAAAAGGTGGAGGGATGAACGACTGATTTGATAAAAACAAGACACTTGGCTAATCGGCGTCTTCTTTTCGCTCTGGCAGCTGATCCCTTCCCGTGGACTGACGGTAGATGAAGAACGGAGAATTTGGTAAAGGAAAGAAAATTGCCAGCCCCCTAAGTTGCATGACTAGGCCAGTGTGTAACTATTATTTGTAAAGTCGAAGACAATAATCAATTCTATGTTAAGAAAAACCAATTAAGTTTGGACTTTCTTTTCTTTAATTGGAAACGCCGTTGTGAATGCAATATATTTCTCCGATAGTCCAGGTGACGTTTGGAAGCTGATTTGAAAGTAGAACCGGAGAGCAACCAACGACGACGACGAAGACGAATTCGACCACTAGACAAAAACACGGGTTATGCTACAGGTATTGGCTACAGGTGCATCTCAACCACGAGCCTATGCACCTGAGCTACCCTGGAGGGCTTACATTATAACTCCTTATCCTATAGGATTTCGATGTATACCATCTCTTCAGAGTAGAAAACATTAGCAAATAATTCTAATGGTTTACATCTTATTTGCTAAAGTCAGTGAGAAATTTTTCATTTTTTTCATTTTTCATATTTCTTATCAGTTCAAATTCTCTCATTTTGCATGGCCTGTCTAATAACAGCGGTTTTAATTTTAATTTATTAACAATTTGAAGTTATTTTGAAGTGGAATCTATAAAATATATTAAATATATCAATTTATATGTTTATTAATAAACAGATCCACCGGACCTATATAATATTTTTTTTACCGGACCCATTATATAAACAAAGAAAATTGCTCCAGGAAATGCCTACTTCTGACCATTACATTGTGATGTGGATTACTCAAAATAGAGTTTGGATCATTTTAACACACTGCTATCAAAGACATTCACTTCGGATTTTACCATGCAATTTGGTTGTGAAGTTTTATATCCTTTTCATTAACTTCCTTACTCTATGACATTTAAATACTTAAACAACTTTTAATTGTGATTTTCAATTTCTCACTGACTTTAGCAAATAAGGTGTAAACCATTAGAATTATTTTCTAATATTTTCTCCATATTTAGACATCGAAATCCAATAGGATAAGGAGTTATAATATTACAAATGTATTCTTTGTCTTACATAGCATAATAAAAATATTTTGATTTGAAATTCAAACATTTCACGTCATAAATTTTTAAATTCATTGAATGACTAAAATTTGATTTATTTGCCTGTATATCGAGCAATTCCTATTTAGGTGGGATAGTAATTATAGAATATTACTGTCAGTAATATCTTGTAAAACTTATAATCACAGGTTTCCTTACCAGTTGATTGTTAGATAATTTTATTCTGAGTATATATATATATATATATATATATATATATATATATATATATATATATATATAAACTAACATACAAAAATGTTTTTTAACCTAGGTTTAAAATAGGTTAGGACACTAGATATCTACGCTCCCCGCTAAAATAGCACACACAAAGGAACGGGTGAACCGGGGGTCAACTGAGCCTTTGTCCTGTAAGTGCTTGCTCATTGGCTGATTGGGAAAGGTGCGGTGAAACTAGAAAGCTGATTGGCTAACTAAAAACTCAACTGAAGGTGCGTATATAAAAACGCGAGACAACCACAAAATCTTCGCATAAGCCTGATGAATTCTAGCGTGGATGAAACGCAGAATATTCCGTGTAGCTTAATTGCCATATATATTTTATAACTTAATATATATATATATATATATATATATATATATATATATATATATATATATATATATATATGCGGAAATATTCACTTATCTTTTCCTTTTATATATACTAATCCTTATTGAAGAAGCTCAGTGTACTTACAGAGCATATAATGAATGAATGACAAAAGTCTACACTCCAAATTTCGTGATGTTGACCATCTTACAATTTATTCCTTTAATTCGGTTAAATCAATCACTTAATTATTATATCAATCAGTGAATGTATTTTGCCCTTAACTCATCAGAAAGAATAGCAACAATCAATCTACCGAAATGAAATAAAATGTATTTGGACATTTTTAAAAAATCCGAAAATTGGAAGAGAAGTTGAAAATATCTTATTTTATTTTCATTACGACATTTTGAATTTGAATGTATATATATATATATATATATATATATATATATATATATATATATATATATATATATATATATATATATATATATATATATATAATGATTGAGCAAGTGATCGAGACAATGAGAGTGTGAGAGAATGTAAACAGATTTT
>NC_136495.1:110209618-110352118 GCF_053919585.1 Euprymna scolopes
AGATGTCTTTATATATGATTCACCGTTTATCAAAGTCAACAGCCACTCGAGAATATAGGTCATGGGGTTGTCAGTTGAATGATGAAGAATATCATGAGAGGATATAAAATACAGAGTGGTACGATAGAACTGTCACCCTAGAAAAGACGGCATGATTCTATTTCCGTTTGATGAAAATCGGTTTTCTTTTTTCTTTTTTTTTTTTTTGCAGACCATCTATTAGTTGGCCAGTTGTGTACAAATCCCAAGAACGATAGTCAGACAGTGACACAATGTTCTACGAGCGAGATCAGAGATACGCCACTGTACAAGTCATGCTCTCTACCGATCCAAGTTATGACAACATGACCATTGCTAGCATCCTCAAAATGCAAATCCAACGTTTGAGGGCACAGCTCAACGCATCGGCCGACTTACAGTTATGGCCTTTGATGTGGTTTCAAGTGAGGGCCACATCATGCCACCTGACATCTTCGAAGTCGGCTTGAAAGTCAACACCAAAATGTACCTGGATGTGCTGAAGAGTGTGGTGATCCCCTGGTGCAATCAGGTGACCGCTGGCAGACCCTAGGTGTGGCAGCAGGACTCGGCGCCGGCCTACAAGTCCAGAGACCCAGGTTTGGATTCACAAGGAGTGCTACGACTTTGCACCCTTCTCTCACTGCCCCCCACCTTTTCCTCCAAATTGAAACCGCTGAACTACTTCGTCTGGTCATACGTCGAGAATATCACCAACATGACCTCCCACAACGCCAAAACCAGCCTCACCGCCGCCATCCGACCAGTATTCTCCGAGCTCCCGCCGGCACTTGTGGAAAAGGCATGTTCCCAGTTCCGTACCTGAAACGACTCTAGTATATATACATGCATCTATTTTCTTCTACTAAACATCATGGCAAGAAGAAAAGGAAAAAGAAAAATGTATTAAATTCTGAGGAAGAAGTATAACTACGAAATATTGATGTTAAACAAATAAATATGTGTTTATTTTTCATAATATTGCGTTGTGATTTGGCTTTCAAACGTATCTTATACGTATTTTATTTTAAAATTCAGTTAACACGCATCTATCACGAAATTACCAAACGTGACACACACACACACACTCACAAATATGTATATATATATATACATATATATATATATGTATATATATATATATATATATATATATATAGGTTGGTCGCTTGAAAAGCGGGAAATTTGTCAAACAACGATTTATTTTTACAAAGTTTTTCAAAGACAAATGCTATATAATACTCATAGATACTCAAGATGTCGTCCGTGCACTTCACTGCAGCGTCTTAACCTAGAAAACCAACAAAAGAACCAATAAAAATATAGCAATCACGCATTTTATTGATGATCTAAGCTGACCTTCAAATTTCTCACTTTTCTAGTGACCACCCTATATATATATATATACGTTTTATTTGTTATTACCGTATCTTTCTGTTAAATTACATTATTGTTTCAGCTACCCGGCCGTAACAGAAAAATACGGTAATAAAAAATAAAACGCATATTTACTCTACAACAGTATTGAGCACTTTTTTCAGTTTTTATTAATTACCATTTCCACTATATATATATATATATATATATATATATATATATATATATATATATTAAAAAAATCATTGAAAATTTTATATCTATATAATTAATTGCTAGATGAAAGATAATGTTTTTAAATTGCAACAAAATGTACATTACATAAAATAAATCCAAGATAATTTTTTGATTCAATTTAAATTAAATTTTTATACCTTACTTTGTAAAATTTATAAAAGTGAACTTTGAAGATAAATAAATTTCAAATTGAATCTTGTATCTTTATTTTTAAAACCTATGGTAAAAACATTTTGTTTAACAATTTTTGGAAAATCTACAACAGCGTAGTAAATAATGATCATGAGGTTGCTTGCACGGCAACTGACAAGGCTAATCTGCTTGCCAGTCGGTTTGCCTCAAACTCCACACTGAACTCGGTACACCACTCACTCCCTGATTTTCCTCTGCGAACAGACGCCTCACTAGACGATTTGAAAATCACCCCTTCTCAGGTGCATTATTATAAAAAACCTAGACACCTCAAAAGCATGTGGACCCGATTTTCCTCTTCGAACAGACGCCTCACTAGACGATTTGAAAATCACCCCTTCTCAGGTGCATTGTTATAAAAAACCTAGACACCTCAAAAGCATGTGGACCCGATCTCATCCCGGCTGTGCTATTAAAAAAATGCTCTGCTGAGATTGCTCCAGTTCTGTCCAAACTTTACAATAAATGCCTTAACGAATCTTGTTTTCCCGACTGCTGGAAAACCGCCTCTGTGGTACCAGTCTTCAAGAATTCTGGTGAAGGAACTGACCCACTAAATTATCGCCCCATTAGCCTCCTCCCGCTTTTCGCCAAAATATTTGAGTCCTTAGTTAATCAAGCCCTAGCCCAGCACCTAACAGCTGCTAAACTCCTGACTGACAAACAATATGGATTCAGGCAAGCCCGTTCAACAGCAGATATCTTAACTGTAGTTTCTGAACGTATATACCGTTCATTGGATAAAACAGGGGAGGGTAGAGCGGTGGCCCTCGATATATCTAAGGCTTTTGACAGGGTATGGCACGATGGTCTTCTAAAGAAAATTAGATCATATGGAATCACTGGAAGAATTCATAATGGAATTAAATCCTTCTTAAGTAATAGAAAAATCAAAGTTGTCCTCGACGGTCGTACATCCAAACAATACGACATAAATGCGGGAGTACCTCAGGGGTCTATCCTTGGACCTCTATTATTCCTGATATTCATAAACGACCTCCCTGATAAAATTGTTTCGGAGATGGGTATATTTGCCGATGACACCACTCTCTCTAACAGATATGAGGGGAAAACAAATGAACACATATCCAAGGAAATGGCAGAAACGCTAGAGGATGACCTCCAATCCGTAGTGGAATGGGGACAAAAATGGTTGGTCACATTCAATGCTGCTAAGACTAAGCTTGTTTCCTTCAATAACTACAAGAAACCTTCTCTGCCACCAATAGCAATGGCCAAGAACACATTACCTGAAAGTACTTCTTTTAAACTCCTCGGCCTAACGTTTACAGGGAATATGAACTGGAATAGATACATTGAGAGCATTGCCAAGGCTGCTGCAAGGAAGGTTAGCTCTCTCTACCGTGCTAGAAAACTACTTACGCCTGACAGTATCCTATACCTCTATAAGGCAACCATTCGCCCATGTATGGAGTACTGTTGTCACATCTGGGCTGGTGCATCTGCTTCTTGTCTCTCGCTCCTGGACAGGGTTCAAAAGAGAGTCGCCAACCTGATAGGTCCTGAACTGTCATCTAGGCTTCAGCCTCTGTCCCATCGACGAGATGTTGCATCCCTCTGCCTGTTCTACAAATACTTAAATGGTGAATGCTCTGACGAACTGCAAACACTTGTACCTCCCCGACGTAACTACCCCCGACAAACCCGACAAGCTACTAAGTCTCATCCCTTTACAGTAGAGATCCCTAGGTGCAAGAAAGCCTTTTACTCCAATAGTTTCTTCCCCAGAACTGCGGGTCTTTGGAACTCCCTTCCGGGATTCTGCTTTCCCAACTGCAATGATATGCAGAAGTTCAAGTGTAATGTTAACAAACATCTTTCTACTCATCTCCCTTCATAATGACCCCGCTAATTAAGTCCCTGATAGTAGCCCCCTGCTTCAAAGTACCTTGTTTGGGGTGAAAATTGAATTAAAAAAAAAAAAATTTTCATGCCTTGGATGAAATGCTTTTCTAACTTGTATCTTGTCTTTTTAAGATTATATTTTAAAACTCTCCTTCTCTCTATTTCAGTTTGTATTTCTCCTCACACCGCAACTCATTTTTGCAACCCCATCTTTGTATTATTACGGGTCTGAATATTCTCTCTGTTTCAGTTTATTTTTCTCCTCACACCACAACTCATTTTTGCAACCCTCTCTTTGTAATACAGGTCTGAATAATGAGAAAATCTGAATTTTTTTTTAACAAAAACATTAAAATAACGTTTTTAGATTAAATTTTTTAAACGTCTTTCAGAATAGAAAATCTTTAAAATTTAATAAGAAACATATTTCATATAGGTTTCATTTACAAATTTCAGTACATAACGAGAAAAATAGAGATGAAAATTTCAAAAGGACTGTATAACTGGTTACGTTCAATAGTAGTCCTCGCCAGCGAAAGTATTTGTTATTGTTATTCTATTATTATTATTATTATTATTATTATTATTATTATTATTATTATTATTATTATTTGAGACATTTTGTGTCCTGCTCTTTCGCGCGAGGACTAATATATTAATTTTATAGAGTGAATTAGACATGGAGTCTAAAGAGCAAAGTTGCTATAATGTGTCAATACTTTAAAATAATCTTGCTCAAAATGCTGTGGATATATAAAAAGTTGAATAAGTATATTTCTCCTAGAGCTATATTAATATTGATTATAAAGATTAATACTTATATATTATGAATTTTTTTCAGCAGGAACATAAAATTCACACCTTTTTCTTATGTATTAAATATTTTCAGGACCATCCACCTAACTTACTACAAAATGCTAGTTTTATTATGGTGTCTGAAATTCCCTCCCGCCCCCTTTTTGTGCTGATGAGGAATGAATATTCGAATGCAATTATTCTCAATAATTATTGGCAATTGTAAATAAAATGAATATAGCTTTCAAAACGATCGTACACTCAACTTGATTTTGTTCGTTTTTTCTTGTTAAAACTGATTCATAATTTATAATTATTAATCTTTATAATCAATATATATATATACTAGCGGGGGTACCCGGCGTTGCCCGAGTGTTTGTTTCCGGGACGGGGGAGTTTTAAAAAATGTTATGGTAGGTAAGTAGGAAGGATCAACCCCGGAGTCATGAGTAAAAGTAGGAAAATAAAGTGTGAAAAAAAAAACCATCTGCAACGTTAACAGTTCGGCCACCAAGAAAAGTCCATTCCAGTTGTTTAGGAAAAAAAAAAACGACTACGGTAGGTCGGCGCGAACGTGAAAATATAATGTGAATTGTCCAGCACACTAACCACTACGCCACAGAGCACTGCAGCTTAGTGTAGTGATTTTAAATAACTTTACATGAAAGAACTACGAAGCCAAACCGGTGTTCTCTTCTCAACTGTTCCTTGTGAACGATCCCCAAACAGTGTTAAGTGATGACAGGGGGAGGAGGAATTTATTAGAGAGAAAATATTTTACCACTTCCATTGATCTTAACCGATTTTGGCCGTGACTTCTCAGCAGAAAAAGTATAGAAATCTAAGATTATCGAGGAATTTGAGAAATAATAAGCCTATAACACACCTCAGATATTGTTCTGCCGTTTGTGCATATTATATTTGCATGAAATATCTTGATTTTTAATCCTATTAAGGTCAAAATCAGACGTGAAAAAATGAGTTCATTTTATTTATATAGAGATGAATATATATATATATATATATATATGTTCTAGCATATACATTATTTTTGTTTTGATCTCACTACTGTATATTAAATTCAATATAATAATCTATAAAAAGGTTCGTCTCTAATAAATAAGTAATCTGCATGAATTAAACTATCATATTTAAGTGTGTGTGTGTGTGTGTGTGTGTGTGTTTGTGTGTTTGTGTGTGTTTGTATGTGTGTGTGTGTGTATGTGTGTGTATGTGTGTGTATGTGTGTGATTGTGTGTGTGTGTAAAGTGTGTGAAACAACATCCAACATAAAGTCTCATGAGAGAAGGCCGCAGTTTTAGTATGACCTAATTTTTTCCTATTCTACCTCTACGTGCTAAATCAGTGGCCTCTATTATGATCCTAAGTGTAATATGGAAGTCCATTTAATAGTAAATGTCACATAATGTAATGTAACGTTAGAGCACAATTACCCAAACAATCGATGTACTTTCAAACCCACTTATGGGTTGGAGTCAGCTTAGTAAACTCTATAGTCGGTTTATAAAATTACAGCAACAAATACGTTTATTGTTGTAAACGCCCATGGGAAATCATACTCGGTAAAGAATGACAAACCGCATCAGGAAAACACCAAGAGTGATCTCCCTTTCGAATCATAAATGCAAGAAATTAATGTTATTCGATACAAACCACACATTATCATTGTATTCCTTTTGCTCAGAATGAAATATACTTAGCCAACTACTTTAGGCGATACCTTGAGATTATATATGTGCTATGACCTAAAAGGGCAACACAAAGAAAACACCCACGCGAATATGGATTAGAAAAGTTATTTTGTATCGAAGCAAAACAAAATATTCAGAGAGCAACAGTCGTGGCACGTACCGCCAAGATGGCGTACTACGAAAGTTCACATGCCATACTGATAATCTGTACTTCTGTATCTAGTTATACAGCTCGGAAGAATTCATACCCTGTGCTTGGATGAATCCCCACAGCACCCCTCTCCCAAGCCTTTTTGCACCGCAAAAAGGTTTGTTAATATCTTATTCGCTTTTGATCGATAGTTAGTGGTCGATGAATTTTCTTTCCTTTCGAACATCGCTGTTTTGGTTGGAGTGGCTCAAAATCGAACGTCTCGAAAATGGCGTCGATCGGCTTTTCATCTCCGTGTAATGTGTATCTAGCGTCATCTGAGTAACTGTTTTTAATTAGTTTTAGTGGCGTTTGTGAGCATATTTTGTACCCTGTGGGATATATCCGATGACGCCAATCGTTTACAATTTGATTTAAAGTCTGTCTTTCTTTTAGTAATAGTTTCTGAATGACATCCAAATTCAGTTGCGCAAATTTAGTTATTTTTGTATTTCTATGTTTCTACAAATGTTAGTAGCTGTTATACTCGAAACATTTTCGTATTTGTGTCAATCCTACTTGTGGCTGGAGTGGATATCGGTTTTTGTATTTTCCTTAACACTCCAAACGATTTTTGTTTGCGTTTAAACAACGTTTCATTTTTATGCAACTCTTGTGACGATTTTATTTTCTGTCCACTGTTTAATTTGTTTATTTTTTATTTCCCGAACGTATTTTTTAATTATATGGCTCATTGTTTTCACTATCCTTGATTGATGCAATTCATTTGAAAAGTCTTTTGCTGTTTTTCATAATCAATTTCGAAGTTTTGTTTCTTTAACTTTCTTTTGTATATTTTCTGATGCTGGATGATAAATTCAAAAGTTTAAAATTGTCGAGCAAGTTTTTCATATGTTTTTAGAACGTACACCTTCATTTTTTAATAGTCTTGTTCAAATTTACTGGTATATATAATTCTCCAATAGAATTAATCTTATTGCCAGTCACTGTGCAGGTTTAGTTTAGTGCTTTTTGCAAAGTTAGTTTGTTAAGTTTCTTCCACGTATTAAAATTCATAATTGAAATAACGGACCCCGTCTTGAACTGTTTAATTAAATATTCTTTAAAAATACGTATTTGCGTAAATTTTCATCTGACTTGTCATTGGATTTTTTGTATCTGATTCTATGTTTCGTTTTGAGTTTGATTCTACAATGCGAGATTTTGTGGCAAAGCTTGACACAATTTTGACAGTTTTTATATTATTCCCGCATCGGTGACATGGTCTTGGAAGTAATTTCTGAAAAATGCAAAGAGAACAAAACCAAAATAAAAAAAAAAACAATGGCGGTGAAAAAACGTTCGCACGAAAGTCCTTTTTTTTTTCGTTTCTTTTCTCAGCTTGCAACAAATCCTCGTGCATTCGATACTATCTTCCACCGTTCGTTCTCGTTCTAAGTTGTTCAACAAAAAAAAAAAACTAAATCTCATGCTTTAGAATTCGTCCCTTTTAACAGTTACTAATTTTGTACATAGGCAACTTAATGACACACGTCCACCAATGAGCGACCTTCAATATCACGTGTGTTTTTTCTTCAACTTTCCTACATTTTCTGCCGTCATTTTACAGGCTAAGCAAACACGAGGTTGTTTGCGAGAATGATATTTTCGATTAAAATTACTTTTTTTCTAAATAGTCCGCTTGTTTCGAAGATGTGGTTAACCGTTTTCCTTTTTAGAGAAGTAATTCTTTGCTTCATTCTAGTACTATGGCTGGACATATTCATATTTCTCTTTTTTAGAGACGTCATTTTTAGAAATGTATTTTACTTTTTGCCTCTCCTGATGTATGTTACGCCCGATTCCTCTATGCTTTTAGAATCGCTTCTCGTGCTTATGATCCTTTCGCAATCCTCTACGAATTTCTGTAGAGTGAGATTTGGTTCACTTTTGAGTTTTGCTAACACTCTCCATCTTATCTCATCATTTTTTTGCCAAAACTATCCTTTGAGCAAAAATACGACATCTACAATAACTTGTCCATTTCTACTAGTTTAGTGTCTTTACATTGCTTATATATGACCGACACGAATGTTAAATAATCTTCGTCGTCCCGTATAGCCAAATTAAAACATCGCCATCTTTTATGAAGCAGAGCTGTATTAGGACTGAAATAGTCTGATAGTAACTTTACGCGTTCCCTTAAATCCATATCTGTAATCTTTTTATGTGGAATGGCGTCTATTACCCTACTGTGTTCAGCCAAGTAAACAGACTCTTTTTATACCAGGTAAATCTTTGCAATCGTCGTTGAAAAAGTTTTCATACACCAAAATAATGCGCCGAACGCTTGGTCTTCTTCATGGGTTTAGGTAAACGCTTACATGGTGTACCACATCGTGTTTTGCAAAAACGCTTTGTTATTGTCCGTGATTTGCTTCTTGGTCAAGTTTTTGAGAAGTAATTCCTGATCTTTTTGTAGATGTTTTTCCATTTTTGTTTGTTGTAGAATCTGTAAGAGACACCATGTTTTTGTAATTTCTTTCGTTGCTACTGTTGCTGTTGAATACACTTTTCTTTAGTTTTCTGGTGTCTTTCTTTGCCTATCTGTTGTCTTTCATCAGCTTTCTTCTGTCTTTCTGCAGTTAAAGTACCTGTATATATATATATATATATATATATATATATATATATATATATATATATATATATATATATATATATATATACAGTGATGATCATATTTATTGGCACGGTAAAATAAAAGTTAAATTTTGTCTAATAAATTCTAAAAAAGGGATTAAATTAAAGAAAATAACAAAGTATATTATGTATTTTTAACTGGCCTTTCCGATGCAGCAATCGGATTTTAGAAAAAATAAATAACAAAGGAACAACAAAAATAATTGCAAAAAACCCTTGTTCAAAATTATTGGCACGGCTTTGTTTTTCTTTTAGAATCAGTATAATATCAATCAATTTGCGGTTTACGTGCTTTCTGAACTTTTTTATAGCCATATTATGCTTGTTTAACGCTAATTCAGTGAATAATTTTTTCAGATAATTTTTAGATAGCGATTTATTTAAACTATTATAAGTGACTAAATTATAATTTTCAATCGCCATGGTTAAAACTAAGGAACACAGCGAAGACGTCAGGAAGCTTGTTATAGCATGCCATACCAATGGGGAGGGCTATGATAAGATTTCAAAGAAGCTAAACCTTCCTAAATCCACTGTTAGAGCCATAATAAACAAGTTCAAATCGCAAGGCCACGTTATGAGTTTAGAGGGTAGAGGGAGAAAAAGGATTCTTTCCCCAAGAGATGAACGGAAAATTGTTCGACAAGTAAAACAAAACCCAAGGATCTCTGTTGGGGAGATTGTTGATGAACAGAGCACCTCTGGAGTGAATGTATCTCGACATACAGTTGGTAGAGTTTTGAAGAGAGCTGGTTTAAAAGCATGTCGTCCGAGAAAGACTCCCTTATTGAAGCCTATGCACCTGAAAGCAAGGCTAGCCTTTGCAAAACGTCATATTGATAAAGATGTTGCATTCTGGAAACGTGTTCTATGGACTGACGAAACGAAAATAGAGTTATTTGGCCATAATAAAGTGTCTTATATTTACAGAAAATCTGGCGAAGCTTTCCTGCCTAAGAACACCATACCCACAGTGAAGCACGGTGGAGGCAGTTTGATGTTTTGGGGATCCTTTGCTGCCTCTGGACCAGGGCGACTTGTTAAGGTCACAGGTAGCATAAAAAAGGAAGATTATGTTAAAATATTGGATGAAAACCTGAAAGACTCTGCTAAAGAGCTCTCACTTGGTCATCGTTGGTGGTTCATGCAAGATAATGACCCAAAGCATTCGGCTAAACTGACTAAGAAATGGCTTGAGGACAATCATATTAATGTTTTGGAGTGGCCATCACAAAGCCCAGACCTTAATCCAATTGAAAATTTATGGAGAACATTAAAATTGAGGGTAATGCAAAGGAAGCCTAAGAATCTTATTCAATTGGAGGATTATTGTCAGGAAGAGTGGGCTAAAATTACTACTGAAGAGTGCAACAACTTGGTTGTAAACTATGAAAAGCGACTGAGGAAGGTAATCAAGGCCAAAGGCTATACAATTGATTATTAAATAAATCGTGCCAATAATTTTGAACAAGGGTTTTTTGCAATTATGTTTGTTGTTCCTTTGTTATTTATTTTTTCTAAAATCCGATTGCTGCATCGGAAAGGCCAGTTAAAAATACATATATACTTTGTTATTTTCTTTAATTTAATCCCTTTTTTAGAATTTATTAGACAAAATTTAACTTTTATTTTACCGTGCCAATAAATATGATCATCACTGTATATATAGGAGTTCGTGTTGCTGTTGTGACATTTTTAGAATAATCTCTTTAAAGTCGTCTATCTTGTATACTTTGTTCCGAGAGTGAAATGTACTTGAGAAACAAACGTGGACCAAGGACTAAGAACCCAAAACGACATGAGCCGAAGAACAACAATATATATATATATATATATATATATATGACTTTACAGCATTGGGTTAAGCATATTGGGAAGTGATAAACAAACTACCATTAGGGTATCGTGATAAACAAACTACCATTAGAGCATCGTTTAACGATGCTCTTTGTGTAAACAAATGGAGCTTGGGCGTTTGGACAATGTTTGAACATTGTTAATTCACAAGCTCATAATAGCCGCAGTCGAATAGCGCAACGAGGCGGTAGGACTTCAAACCTGGCTTGAGGTAATTGCTTGTCTAGCCGCGCTGATGAGCTGTGATAAAGCGAAACAGTATTGCATGTGGATAACTATATATATATATATATATATATATATATATATATATATATATATATATATATATATATATATGAGGGGGTGAGAGAGAGAGAGAGAAAATTGTGACGTAGTGTCGGTTACAGCTGAACATAGACTAAATCGCTAATACAGTATCTTTTCAGAAGTGTCGGGTTCGTTTAAACACAAGCATATTTACTTTAGAGATTATTGCTACGAAAGAAAATAAAAGAAGGAAAGATTTTCGTAATTACAAACGTAAGTAAATAAAATCAGTCCAAATAAAGAAAGAAATGAACAAGGGATCGAACTTGGAAATAATTGAAAATAACGTAGTATGAAAAGTGCACACATATATATATATATATGTATGTGTGTGCGTGTGGGGGTGTATTATTTCATATACAGCAGTTTAAGTATCTGTTATTTTTTGTAGATACACACATATATATATAGGGGAGAACTTGAATGCCTACTAGACACTGTCCTCAAGTGTCTCTTTCTACATGAGTTTGTCTAAGGTCTCTCTATACATGAGTTTGTCAAGACAACCTGGAATAAGGATACTTTTCCCTACAAGTAATCCTTGACTAAATATTAAAAATCACATATTATAGTATTCGCAGCCTAAATAAGATCTCCTCGGTATGTTAGAAAGTAGTCGGGCAAAAACAGTAAATTATCTGTTATTTGTCTATCTATCTGTTTAGCTAATCATCTGTGTATCTATCGATGTATCTGTATATCTAGCTATCTATCTAATAATCGATCTATATATCTATCTAGATATAATATATAATTATCTATGTATCTAGAGTTGAATGGACAACAGAGATTGGAAGCGCCATGGTTTGACAGGTTGTCAAACTTTGGGACTGGTCACTTTGAACCGAAAATATCCGAACAAGTGACTGGACGTGACGTGTAGCATGTCACGTCTTCCGGTTTGTGCAAGCATCGTTGAGTTGGATTGAAGATGTCGAATGAACAAGATGGGCTAAAATTGGTCTCCCCATGAGGGGTGGAAGTCTCAGAATGGAGACGTAAAAGAACCACCCTAAGCCAAGATCGTCGATCACTTCTCTGCTATGATGAATACTTGGGAGTGAATAAAAATATATATATTAAAAATCATTCGTTTTGGGTCTGTATTGAAGCGTCATTGTTACAACAGATTCCAGTTCTCCCAAAGAGGATTGACGAATCGCGCAGGCAGAGCCAAAAAACAGAGACGGTCAACAGCAAAAACAGGTATGTTGTCATGTGTTATATGTTCTGACAAACACCCACCAACACCTAGATGAATCGAAGGCCGTAAAATAGACATTAGGGATACAAGGACAACATTCCGTTACACAACATACATACATACATACATACATACACACGGTTCGTTTATGATAAGAACCTACAGACGTTTAGTAGTGCCACGTATACACATTCAACACGCCACGATTCAACACAGCTACCTTAATGGGGTACAGGTCATATAAACATCCACCCCTCAATATATAACAGGTATAGCTAGCTCATGTTGTCTTTTACGAGGAATGGAGCACCTTTTCAAAGTGATGAACTTGTGTACGGTGACGTCGCTGACTATTCTGCACCTGCATACAAATAACAACCGAAATGATTGCGTACGAGCCGCAATTTTAGTAGTTCTGTACTGCGAAGGAATCGGTGATGCAGTTGTTATCTGCGTAGGTAGAGATGGGCTACCTTCATGGACTATCTAATCGGCACTTTTTTTTCTTGTTTTATTATAGCGTATGTATTTTTTATTATCGAAATCACTTATCATTATGGTGTAAGCTGATCTACCTAGTTTAGTAATAATGGACTTACCCAGAGACTATAAATATATTTACATCTAACACGTTATTGTGTAACGATTCATGGCAGTTATGGCCCTAGAATCATGACGTATACTTCTGTAACATATTTTTGCTAATGCACTATTTGTTAACTATCCTACTGTGTTGTAGCGTTGCAGGCCGGTTTAGAGCCGGTAAAAATAGCTACTAATGGAACTAAAATCTCAAAAAATGGAACTTGGTAGGCGTAAGTCGGCTTAAAGTGATCTGTACGCATACGCCAATATATGTCTATACGTTAAAGTCTGTTCATTTTTAATTATTTCTTATCCATCTGACAATAGCTCCAACGGTAAAAGCCAATGCTGGAGTGCTAAATATTTTGGTTTCGATTTTAGCTGATGATACCCAAGTCAATTTTTAACTTTTGAAATCACTGCTATATATTTGGTACAAGATGATAATCAATAGATTGATTCTTATATTGTACCTAATCTATAGTAGCGATTTCAAAAGTTAAAAAAAAAACATGACTTGGGTGCCATCAGATAGAATCGAAACTAAAATATTTATCACTCCAGCCTTAGCAGTTATTGTTTTAGCTATCGTCAGATGATAGAGAAATAGTTCAAAATGAATCCTGTTAAATGTGTAAACATATATTTGCTCATGCGTACAAGACCACCTTTAGCCAACTTACGTCTGCCAAGTTCCATTCTTTTTTCAATTTTGACTATTTAGCAGCTATTTTTATCGGGTTAAACCTCATAAAAGAACGCTCCACAATAAATGCAATCATTTGACTCACCTTGCGCCGCCCTTGAGGGGATGTACTTTAAAAAACTGGAGACAGACAGACATGATGAGATTTAGAAATTAGATTAATGGGGGCATATTAGAAATTGAGTATGCACAAGGTATTTTTTCTTTTTTTTTTTTTTTTTCACGTTTCACAAGTTCATTTTGCACGCACCTGGCCACAGAAAGAAAACTTAACCGCTGCTTGAGTATGTATTGTACATACATGTGCAGGTATTTCAACATCTATCTGCGTGATTGTATGTCTGTGTGTCTACAATCTTTGCACTTGAATGACTACTGACTAATAACTCGGCCATTGACTTTTTCTTTGCCTGGCATATCTTTATATGTATTTTTATCTATTTTTTGTTTTGTTTTTTAAAAAAAAATCTCTCACAAGTGCATCTCTGATGATGTCACGAGGTCAATCCGTTTCTATCGTTAATCTTTTTTCGAGATGGATTTTTTTTTTAATCCCAGACGATTTTTAGTTCTTTTATTTTCTTTCCCTCTCTCTCTTTTTATTTTCTGTCTAACAATATTCCATTCCGCCGTTCGAAACTTGTCCGCGAATATAACCTGTCCCTTGTTTGTCGACTGCGACTGCGCACAAAAGACGTCAACATTTTCTGACTCACCACACACACCCTCCTCGCCATCGTTTTCAAAGAGTCATTATAGCAAACACCGGGCGTCAATGGCCTTTTTTTTTTTTTAGAAAGTCTAACGCTCTTGGTACAAAGTAAAAATAAAAGAAAAAAATGACCTTCAGGCTTTTCTTTAAAGCTAGTATTTCTTTTACGTTGTATAACCACAATATGTAAATAATTACAAATTCACTCAGACTAAAATAAAATAAAATAAAATAGGCCCACCTGGTCAAAGAATATTTACCACTAGTTGATATAATCGATTACATTACGTCTCCGTTTAATTGCCTCGTCATAAAGACAGCGTTAGACACAAGTTAGACAAAATGTTGTTTTACATAAAATTAATTTATAGAAGGCAATATAATGCAGAGGTGTAACAGATCAACACAAACGAAAACAAAGTAAGACATATAACGGTGGAACGAGCTGTGCAGATTTACCTACAAAATATATGTACTTTTGATATACTTTTAACATTGCATTTTATTCTTATTTGCGTTCGTATGGTCTGTTGGAAGTTCCGTATCATATGATATTTCGAGAAAATTTCTCTTCTTCTTCGTTTGAAAATATCCGAACAGGTGACCGGACGTGACGTGTCGCATGTCACGTGTTCCGATTTGTGCAAGCGTCGTTGAGTTGGATTGAAGATGTCGAATGAACAAGATGGGCTAAAATGGGTGTCCCCATGAAGGGGGGTCTCAAAATGGAGACGTAGAAGAAACTTCCTAGGCCAAGATCATTGATCACTTTTCTGCTATGACGAATACCTGGAAGTGAATAAAAATATATCTATAAAGACAATCATTCGTGTTTGGTCCGTTTGGAAGTGTCTTTGTTACAACAGATTCCAGTTCTCCCAAAGATGATTGACGAATCCCCCAGGCAGTGTGTTAGACTTTAACTCAAACGTACATGTATGACAGTTTCAATATGCGCGTTTAAACTAACATCAAACACATATCTTTATATGCACAATAGACAATGCTTCAAGCAAACTATGTTAGCCTCTTATATGTTTATATATTGTATTTGCCTCCTCTCTATATAGGACACACGCTCAGGCGTGGGTTTGGTGAAAGTGTTTCTGGATTCCAACTTGGGACACAGGGGTTTTCTGTCCGTATCATTAACCACTTGGCCATCATCATCCTCACATCTTACTACATAAATATAAACGTAAACTGCGTGATTCCTAGGAAGATAGATATACTACGGAATTATAACCATTTTTTAATGCTGGTTCCAAATTAAATTGATGAAATAGCGATATTTCTTTTTACTTTCCACTCACAGCGAGGGCAAAGATTTTTTATATTATGTGCAAAGACAAAGTTAACAAAAAAATAACTGAGACACCTATGTACACTACATGGGATTTATTCTGACTGCTTGTTAGTAGGCGATAGAAAATGGACAGTTACTAGTATGGTGGTTGGGGGTTGCATTAAATGGAATGGTATGAGAGGGAGATACCTCTTATCTAACAAAAGGATAGAATACTGTTGCCATATCTGGGCTGGAGCTGCTAAAAACAGCCTATCCTGCCTTGACAGAGTACAAAATAGACTCCGTGGCTTAGTGGGGGATGCCCTTTTCTCTACCCTGCAACCTCTCTGCCAGAGAAGAGACGTTGCGAGCCTATCCTTGTTTTATCGTTATTTCCATGGCAGGTGCTCGTCTGAACTCCAATCTTTGGTCCCCCCTCGCCAATCTTTCACGAAAAACACCCGTCTAGCTGAATCCACTGTGAAAAATTTCCCCCACTCTATATCTGTGCCTAAATCAAAACGCGGATTCCATGAACAAAGCTCCTTTCTTAGAACTGCACGCCTGTGGAACTCTGTTCCGTCTGCCTGCTTCCCACCGGACTACAACTTGGATGTCTTCAAGTCCAACGTTAACAAATTCCTAATGAACCGCCCCCTTAAGTAAACACTTCATCAAATCTCCACACTAACATAATGTACTTGCAATAACCCTTATCCCTGAGTGGCTTCCGGGCCTTAATAAGTGGTGATCACTGTGTAAAAAAAAAAAAGTTAAAAACAAAATTAATTTTTAATGTGGAGAAAATCTATCTCCTTATTTAGGTAAACTTTGTTCAAGGAAAAAATTAAAATTTCTCTGTCTAGAAGGATTTCTTCACTTATTGTGCATAGAAAAATTAAGTGCAGAGTCGAAACAGATATTACACTTTGTTCATAACTAAAAGTATTGTGTGAAATGTTCTCATTTGGTTCTATTGAATTAATGGAAAGCATTAAGGCTGCACGAGTAATGTTTTCAGTGTGGAAAACAATATTGGTTGTTTTTATTTCAGATAATTATGCAATTTGAATTTTTTAAAAATGTGTTTTTCATTAGTTCATGAGTATACTGAGTGTAATTCAATCAACGTGTGTTATCCTACGACTTTTTTCTCTCATATTGTTGTGTAATGGAGTACCATATCACCATATAGGATATATGTGAGTAATGGTGTACGAACATCATACCGTGATATGTACTGGTAACGAAGAGTTCATCCTGATGCGTGTACGTTTCACTAAATGTTTATGGTGGTTCTTCGCTATCTGAACCCTAAGTTATGTTGTTGCAATCTATTTATGTTCCAATGCGGAGGGGGTGTCATACCTTATTTTCATGCGTCTTTAATCTTAGTCTACCTGGAATTCATCTTGATTTTGTAGGGGAGGCTGGAACCTGTTTGAGCGAATAGTCATTCATTTCTAAGAACGCTGATTGTATTTTATACAGTTTTTTATTCACTTTCCAGGTGTTGATCGCAGAAAAATGAAAAGTGAATATCTTCGCTTGAGTGGTTAATTCTAGGTCTCTATTTTAACACGCGTCAGCTCCCTCCGCCAAATTCTAACCCCCATGTGATCTTCAGCTAATCTGCTCACGTGGTAACATACACGTAGTTCTGTCAGCTAATCAGATGCTTCGGGTAAACTTGTCTATGATATAATTTTATTATATTTTGACAGTTTTTTTATAAACATTCTTCATATTCATCTCTTGTTTATCTCTCTATTTAGATAGATAGATAGATAGATAGATAGATAGATAGATGGATAGATAGATAGATAGATGGCTTAGTAACTAAACGATTTATTGATAATTTCGTAACCCTTAAACGCATGCCGGAAGATTTAAATTGGTTCATTATTGTTGTAATGAAAAAAAAAGTTTCATTCAACACAAAACCCAAAACACATATTAATGATAAATGATTTATTATTGTATTCATTGAAATTTACTAATTTTTAAATAAAAAAGTTAAAAAAAATAAGTTAATAAAAAATAGTTGCTTATGTGCGCATAAAAAACTTTCTTTTTTTTTAGATTAGGTCCACCTTGGAATCACCCCCCACCCCAACCTCCAAATCTTAAGAACAGCTTCCGGAATAAACACCACTTTTGGAGGGGGGGCTATTTGCAAAATTTAACTGATATTTGTTGTCAGCATACCCACCCGAAAATACTATTTAAAAAAAAAAGGAGGGGTTCAGTGCCCGTGGCAGAGAAGTAGATTTATTTATCAATAAAAACTGCGGAGAAGTAAATTTATTTATCGATAAAAGTCGTCATTTAAAAAAGAAAATTATGGAGGTGGACCTAAATGTAAATATTTACCCAAAACATTATCCCGAAGTTTATTGCAAAAACGTTTTGTTTTCGCACTATTCAACAATTTGTTCATCCGCGCATGTAAATTAAAAAATATTTGTAAAAGTGAGAAGTTATCAGAAGTTATCAGTAAATGATTTAGTTTTTTTTTTTAATTTATTTATTTATTTATTTATTTATTTACATTAGGTCCAACTCCATAAATGTTAAGAACGACTTTCAGAATAAACACCCTCAACCTCTCCATGTTAACAACGGATTTCGGAATAAACACCATGGGGGGGGGATATTTAAAAAAAAAAGTCGATAAAAGTCGTCATTTAAAAAGAAATTTAAAATCAAATGTTTGTAAAAGTGAGAAATTATTGATTTAATAATTATTAATAAATGTTTAGTAACATTTTCGGTGCTAATGCAGAGAGTGATCCGCGCTATTTTTTAAATCGTGTTTTTTTTTTTATTCCAACCAATCTTATATCGAAAAGCAAAAAAAAACTCAAAAAGTAAGCGACAAACTTTTTTATTTTGGCCTTATATAATAAAGAAAAAAATGTGTAAATTAAAAAATTTGGAAGATAAACAAATGAATTATGTTTTTTTTGTTTTGTTTTTTTACTTACAAAACAGAAAATGAAATCTTTCGTCAATTCGTGGCTGTGAAATGAATCGAACCGGAAGTTCAACAGAACAGATTCACACCACGGTTAAAAAAATATATTTATTTTATTTAATATTTTAATAATTCGCGAGGTAAATTTATTTTAATAACATAAAAACATTCCTCGACTCTAAAGATGGGTGTCTGAAAATTTCAAATAAATTGGCAACGTAGAAATATGGTTTTATTCGTTTGGAACGAACCAAATTTACATTTATATATATATACTAGCTGTACCCGGCCACGCGTTGCTGTGGCTCAGTTTGTTAAAATGGAACACATGTGAAAGTAGAGAAAAGTTTGATTCTTTTTTTCAAGAGAATGTACAAATTATTTTTTTTAACAGATGTTAAGAAAATAAACAGAAAAATACTTCCATCATTAATTATGCAAAAAAATAAATAAAATGTTGATTTAGTGTTTCAATATGCTTATAAATTACGATAAAACTTGCTGAGTATGCACTGTTTTACGGTTGTTGTAAAAATGGAACGGAAACTTAAATTTCACTTCATTTTAATCTTTCTTAATTTTTTAATTGTGCCCCCAAACGAATATAATGAAAACAGTAACATTCAACAATTGTACTTCATGTATATAAAACAAAAAATGGGTGTTTGTATTACTGTACACATAGATTCGAAAAAGTTGTCAAAAAACAAATATATAACAAATAAATGTTATCAAAGGCATGATAAGTTACTTTTCTGCCAAACTGGATATATTTTTTGTGTTTTTATTCAATGTAACATATTTATTCAGCTCGAAAAACATACAATGTTTACCGATGTATTCGAAAATTCAAGATGGCGTCTCACACCCTCTTTAACACCGTAAGTATGGAAAAAGGTGTTATAAATAATAAAAAAAAAACTATACAAAATACTATTAAAAACCCGCCGAATATATGTCAACCTATGTCACAGTAACATATATTGAGCGAGTTTTAACAGTATTTTATCCGGTTTTTTATTTATAACATCTTTTCCCACACTTACCGTGTTAAAGAGAGAATCAGACGCCATCTTGAATGTTCCAATACATCGGTAAACACTGTATGGTTTTCGAGCTGAATAAACATGTTACATTGAATAAAAACACGAAAAATATATCCAGTTTGGTAGAAAAGTAACTTATCTTGCCTTTGATAACATTTATTTGTTATATATTTCTTTTTGGACAACTTTTTCGAATCTATGTGTACAGTAATACAAACCCCACAAAATATTTATTAAAAAAAAAATTTTTTTTTTAAAAGTTAATAACGAAAGGGAAATAATTCCATTTTTAAACGAAAAAGTCAGTTTACCTAACTTACTGTATTAATGCTATTTTTTTAAGCAAGAAAAAAAAGGTAAATATCCAGATACGCTACTACAGAACACCGACCACTCTAATTTGTTTTTTATAGGTAATTGAGGTCGCTGACAACGAATCTTATAGTCAAACTTGGGGCAAATTTACCGTTTGCATGGTATTTACCCCTGAACCCACGAACTTCTTTCCACCATTTTGCAGCATCCGTTTATGCTACGCGCATGCACGCTGTAGCATAAACGACGGCTTCACCAAGCAAACTACGTTGGGGGAGGGGATTTTTTTTTCCAGGACAAAGAATTTTCTAATTTTCAAAAATACATTATAGCGCTTTTTGGGTGGAAAATTTAAAATTAGCTGAAAAAGAAATAAAATAAGAAAAGGAAAGCACACCAAGTTGGAGTAGGGGGGGGGGGTAATTTATCTGTTTTTTTTTTACCTGGAACATCGAATTTTAAAATTTTCCGTAAGTAACGCACCGACATTTACCAATTAGAACACCATTTAACATTTTCCGAAGATTTTACTTTGTACATTGGGGGCGCGAGCGGAGGGGGGGAGCGGATGTGATGTTGGTGCGCGCACGCCCCAAGATCACACACCCCCAAACAAATTAGAGTGGTCGGTGTTCTGTAGTAGCGTATCTGGATATTTACCAAAAAAAATATTTAGGTTTGGCTATAAATTCCTAAACTTATTTCACCCTAAATAATTTAGGTGACTGAAATAGGAATCTAATTGAATCTTTAATTTACTGAATAGTATCCGATAATTCATTTTTCTTCGAGTTATATCGAATGCATTAATACGGACTTTAGGGGCTTTTTTCGTAATGTTACTGTAAAAATCATTTTTTTATTGTTACAAATTACGATGCTTTAAAAAAAGCAAAAATAAATTCTTGCGTTTTTTTATTTACTACTGAAAACCATAACTTTAGTAAAGGTATTTTTTGTTTAAACAAAATAAAACATTTTCACCAAGAGTTAAGTAAAAATAATTAGTTCATTATATTCTGCGATCATTATTTGAAAAATACTGCAATTTTCATTAAAATTCGTTAATTTCCTGATTTTTGGTGAATTTTTAAGTAAAGGGAGGAATCAAAATGTGTATACACTTTGAGCGTCGGCATTCATTTTTCGACCACGTGTGGTTAATTTAAATTAAAGTTCAATCACATGGTTACATTATCAATAAACCCATTGAAAATTTACCGATATTGTAAACACATTCTGTTTACATTAAGCCTGTGGTGTTTTTTAGTGATGCAATGTTGTCAACTGAGATTTTAAAAAAACCCGCGAGATCAGGAGAAAGAAATGTCCAGAAAATCGCTAGCCAGTTTGGCAGAAAAGTAACTTATCTTGCCTTTGATAACATTTATTTGTTATATATTTGTTTTTTGACAACTTTTTCGAATCTATGTGTACAATAATACAAACCCGTGTACAGTAATACAAACCCCTTCGGGGAGATTGGAATGCCCCCCACCCACCTAAAATGTACTTGGAAAAATCGATTTTATAGTGAGATTTAAGAATGGTTAGTCGAAAAAAAGGTGAAAAACAAAACAAATGATCAATAAATAATTGTTACCAAAGGCAATAAATGCTACTTTTTTTTACTTACATAAATGAGTTTATTTTATGTTTTAAAGTCTTTTCAAGCAATCTAATGCGGGGTCTGGGTGCCAAATACCTCCAGATTTTCTAGAATTTCCCGCTAGATTGTAAACGAAATCTCCAGATCTAGCATGAAAACCGCTAAATTGTAACACTGATCACGTGACAGGAAGCGGTAATAAATAATTGTCCCTAAATAAAAAAATGGTCTCTCGGTAAAAAGAAATCCACCTATTTATCATAGAAAAATTAAGTATAATGTTATAATTAAAAAGGAATATATAAAAACACACATGGATATAGTAAACATATTATACCAAAACGTGGAGGCCATCCGCCCAGTGGTTTTTTAGACAATTAACTCCGAACGAACCAACATTTACATTTATATATATATATATATATATATATATATATATATATATATATATATATATATATATATATATATATATAGTGATTAAATAAGTTCAAGTATATTGTTAACATGAACTAAAAATATTTTTCAATTTTTCAAGGTGCTCAATAAGTGTGCAAAGTTTATAAATAAATAAAATAAATAAAATTATATAAACATTGTAAAGAATCTACACGAACTGGTCAGCGTTTAGACATTTTCATGGCTCGTCAGAACCCTAAAAGTACTAAAAAAAACAATATATATATATATATATACTAGCGGGGGTACCCGGCGTTGCCCGAGTGTTTGTTTCCGGGACGGGGGGAGTTTTAAAAAATATTATGGTAGGTAAGTAGGAAGGATCAAACCCGGAGTCATGAGTAAAAGTAGGAAAATAAAGTGTGAAAAAAAAACAAAAAAAAAAAACATTTGCTACGTTAACAGTTCGGCCACCAAGAAAAGTCCATTTCAGTTGTTTAGGAAAAAAAAAAAAAAAAAAAAAAAAAACGACTACGGTAGGTCGGCGCGAACGCGAAAATATAATGTGAATTGTCCAGCACGCTAACCACTACGCCACAGAGCACTGCAGCTTAGTGTAGTGATTTTAAATAACTTCACATGAAAGAACTACGAAGCCAAACCGGTGTTCTCTTCTCAACTGTTCCTTGTGAACGATCCCCAAACGGTGTTAAGTGGTGGCAGGGGGAGGAGGAATTTATTAGAGAGAAAATATTTTACCACTTCCATTGATCTTAACCGATTTTGGCCGTGACTTCTCAGCAGAAAAAGTATAGAAATCTAAGATTAACGAGGAATTTGAGAAATAATAAGCCTATAACACACCGCAGATATTGTTCTGCCGTTTGTGCATATTATATTTGCATGAAATATCTTGATTTTTAATCCTATTAATGTCAAAATCAGACGGGAAAAAATGAGTTCATTTTATTTATATAGATATATATATATATGTGTGTGTCTGTGTGTATGTGTGTGTGTGTGTGTTTTATTGTAATTGGTTTAAATACAATTAAAATATCAATAATTCACTTTCAAATTTAAATGAGTTGTTTCTCTTTTTGAAAACCTAGTTTTATTAAACAATTTTTATTATATTGATAAATAATACATTCATCTAGTTTTATTGTTATTTTATTATATTTAATTTATTAAACCAATATACACTATTAATTGAATTATATTATTTCTTTTAATTAAATATTAACATTTAAGTATTTCAGTTTGAAATAATCTATATTTATAAGTTTTATTTATCAATAATCTAAATGAAATTATAATATACGAATGAACGATTAGTTAGTATATCTTTTAGTTATTATTCCATAATTTATCTACTCTAATTTATTGAATTCAAATATATTCGAATTTTTGTTGTTTTTAATTGTATTCTGATATATTGAAATTAGATCACATATTAGTTTTATCTATCAATAATCTAAATGAAATTATAATATACAAATGAACGATTAGGTAGTATATCTTTTAGTTATTATTCCATAATTCATCTACTCTAATTTATTGAATTCAAATATATTCGAATTTTTGTTGTTTTTAATTGTATTCTGATATATTGAAATTATATCACATGCTTGATTTATTTTAAATATTATCTGTAAATTTTAAAGTAATAATAAAATAGTTTGATATCGTTTACGCTATTCTTTTGTAGTAATATTATTTAGTTGAGATTATTATCGACAAATAGTTTACTTCAATATATTATATATTAATTAATTTGTATATTTTGCTCAATTTTTGTAATTTTATTTTATTTTAATTTAGATCCCTTAATAAAAAATGTAATTTTTATTTCAATTTGATCTGTTATATATTGATAACGTTATCAATTTAATATTGAATTTTATTTACTTAATTTAATTACTACTATTTTATTTTTATTTATTTTATTTATATATTTTTTATTTTAATTATTTTGTAAAGTTTTACTTTAAAAATTAACTTTGTTACTATAATCGTTATATTCTAATATTCTTTAATCAAGTATTAATAATCATGTCTTAAACGAGTTCAATCGTTTAGTAATTTTTTTATTTAACTTGAATAAATCCTAATTTTCCTTGTATTCGTGTTTAAAAGTGCAGTAAGCATATAATAATATATTAATTTACTTTGATAAAGGAATACTTAAAATAATATTCAATGATTTAATTCTGATTTTTCTTTTATCATTTTAGGATTGTTAATGTTGTTATTATTACATATTTTATATTCTCTTATCCTCTCATTTACACTTTTTTTTTTAATTTTAATGTGTTTAAATGTTGCAATTATACTAACAGAATATTTCAAGCTACACATCATCAATTCCGTAGGTAAATTTGATAGTTTGAAAGCCAAATAACAACGTAATGTTATGAAAATAAGCAAATATTTTACTTGTTTGAAATTTATATCATAAATATATTTCGGAGCTAAACTCCATCCTCAGTATGTTGTTTTCTTTTTTTTTTTTTTTTCATTACAACATGGCAAGAAAGAACAAAAAGAAAGAAAACAACATACCTAAGATGGAGTTTAGCTCCGAAATATGTTAATGTTATAAATTTTAAACAAGTAAAATATTTGTTTATTTTCCTAATATTACGTTGTGATTTGGCTTCTAAGTGCACTTGATGCGTATTTTATTTCATTCAAATTAAATCAACGTTTCTATATGGAACTCACACACTGACGTTATTCTCACGTTGCCTACGCACTGTTCGAACATTTCAAAATACAACCGCTGAGATACAACGCGCGGCTCTTTTCAAACAGACTTTTCTTTCTCCAACTTTACAACATGACAAGAAAGAAGAAAAAAAAGAAAGAAAACAAAATGATGAGGATGGAGTTTAGCTTCGAAACATATTTATGTTATAATTTCAAGTAAAATAATTGCTTATTCTCCTAATATTACGATGTGATTTGACTTTCAAGCGCAAGTGACGCGTGTTTTCTTTCATTCGAAAAAAGAAATATTTGAATTACATTGCGGGATTTAATTCAGCTCGATGGGTATTTTATTTTATTCAAATTAAATTAACATTTCTATATGAAATTCACACCCTTGACGTTAATCTCACGTTGCCTGCACACAGTTCTAACATTTCAAAATACAACCGCTGAGATACAATGTGCAGCTCTTTTCAAGCAGACTTTTCTTTCTCGAACTTTACAACATGGCAAGAAAGAAGAAGAAAAAAAAGAAAGAAAACATACTGAGGATGGAGTATAGTTCCGAAATATATTTATGTTATAAATTTCAAACAAGTAAAATTTTTGTTTATTTTCCTAACATTACGTTGTTATTTGGCTTTCAAGCTCAATTGATGCATATTTTATTTTATTCAAATTAAATCAGCGTTTCTATATGGAACTCACACTCTTGGCGATATTTTAACCTATAATTCCAAAACAAAATTATTAACGTTTAATCAATATAAAAGAAAAAAATATTAATTTCATGTTCAGATTTAATCTATAGATATATCTGATTATAACTAATGTTTTTATATCTATTCTTCTATTATCACATTTGGTTTATTCATTTGAGTCAACGTATCAACCATATACATTTTTATTTCAAGTAATGACATAAGTATTTTAATCAACACTCGAGTATTTAATTCTACTTTTACTTTATTGTATTATGACTATTAACACTTGTTATTACGACACAATGTCTAATATTCTTACCCTCTGCTATTTACTTTTTATTTCAATTGTAATTAAAAAATATTATATTTGCAACTAATTTTTAACATATCTAAATATTGCAATTAAACCAACTGTTAGAACATTTCAAGTTTCATGACTTCTATTACATATACTAATTTGATATTTAATTTATTATTTACATACGAGGGGCGTGCAATAAGTAATGCGCCTGACCCACTTCCCTTTGTCTGATCTAGCTGAAATTTTGCATGTGCAATGATTTATATCTATACGGATTATGTGGCAAATTACAGCTCTGAACTAATTGTGGTTTCTGTTTTACATGTGTTTGAACTGAGTCAGGTGTGAAATGGAGCCTGTTGAATGTCGAGCAGTGATCCGGTTTTTGTATTTAAAAGGACGCACACCACAGGAGACTTTTGATGAAACGAAAGAAACTTATGGTGATAATGCTCCATCATATGACCTTGTAAAACGTTGGCCGGAAGTCTGTGGAAACAGCTCCCAGACCTGGTCCCGCCCCCACTTCTGCCATTGATGAGGCATCTGCCCGTCAAGTTGAGGCTGCCATTTTAGAACATCGGCGCATTACTATTCGCCAAATAGCCCAAGATGTCAAAATTCGTACAGGGTCTGTGGAAACTATCATTCATGACCATTTGCATATGCATAAGGTGTCTTCCAGATGGATTCCCAGGTTGCTCACACCATTCTAGAGGCGAGAACGCGTTGAGTGCTCGAGGATGAATTTGGAGATGAGCCAAGAAGATGAGTCAAAGTTTTTCAAAAGACTGATTACACAGGATGAAACCTCGGCCCATCATTATGATCCAGACCAAAGCCCAATCAATGCAGTGGAAGCACTTGGATTCACCACCTCCAAAGAAGGTAAGGGTTCAGCCCTCCGCTGGCAAGATCATGCTCACAGTCTTCTGGGACCAGGACGGAGTAGTGATAACAGATTTCCTGGCAAAGGGCACCGTAATTACAGAAGCCTATTATGATTCACGCCAGATCAGAAGCACGAGAGCGTGTGTATGGATTCCTTCCACATCTTCCTTACTCTCCTGACCTTGCACCCTCTGACTTTCACCTCTTCTCAGCCATGAAGTTGTTTTTGAAAGGAAAGCGTTTCCCAGATGATGCAGCCTTGATTTCTGAAGTCACGTCGTGGTTGGAGGACCAACCTGGGGTGTTCTACAAAAACGGTCTCCAGAGCTGCATCAAACGATGGGAGAAATGCATAACTCTGGGTAGTTCCTATGTAGAAAAAGACTAATAACTGGGCCAAGTTTCGTTGCTCTACTGTTATGGGAAGTGGGTCAGTGGAATTACTTACTGCACGCCCCTCGTATAATTATAAAATACAATTATTAGCTCCTAGTTTTCAGTTCTAAATTAAATACTACATTATGTAATTTATATCATTATATTTTCTTTTCTTGTTGGTTGATTGGTTGGTTGGTTGTTTTACGGCATATCAACCCTTTTCGGGTTATTTAATGCCAAATCCAGTGATTTTGAAGAAAAATGTTTCTAGAATATATATTTTTTCAAGTCAGTTTCTATTTAACCCATAGTTGGGACCCTAACAGGTACAACCACTCCGAGTCAGAGTGGATCTGGGAGCAATGGCAATTAAAGGGTGGCTTCACACTCCCCAAAACCCGCAAGCTGGGGCCTCACCATCGGATATAGTTTAAGGTCATATCCAGGACCTTTTTTTTCTAATCTGTTCTGAATATATATCTGATTATAACTAGTGTTCATATTTTCTATCATTATATTATTATATTTGGTTTATTTATTTGGTTTATTGTGATTAACAATTATTAATATAATGCATGTTATTTTATGTTTAAATGTGTATAGATAAGGTTTTTTTAAAATTGCGTATGTAATGAGTCTAGAGTAGTGTACGGTTCATTAGCTACTATCCCGAGATGTAGGGGAAGGCATCACTCTTTTACCTTGATTGTTCTATTCATCTTTGGTCCTCACCTTTAACCGCTGAGTGCTTAGCGAAGAGACATCAAGTACAACGTTTTAATCTTTGCTATGATTCTACCAAGGATTAGACTCCAATCTTCCAGCTCATTAACGAATACTCTATTATACTTACTACAAAACACTAAATAATATTTGAAAGTAATATAAGGTCAATATGGTGTGGGTTTATCCATACACGATATATGGACTACACTAACGGTATAAAAATACCTGGAAGTACCATTCTAAAGAGTCGCTCGTAGCACGAAATATTTGAGTTCTCTGTGTATTTTGTTATGTTGTAAATGCAAATATCTTTTCTAAACTATATCCGTTTCTGCATCTTTCTTAGTGACCTTTCCAGGCCAGAACAAATCTGGCGACGAGGAACTCGAATTTATAAAAAAAGATACCTACAACATGGCATTACCATCAACAACAAACCAATTTTCAAACAAAAAGAAAAAGATGAACCTCTGCCATTATTTACACAACAGGGAATGAATGTGCAGCTTGATCTGGAAGAAGAATGACCTGAATCAGGTGTAAAGGTGGTCACTTTTATGTTGCCATCATCAAAATAAAACTTCCCATTTCTCGCTTGTTTCTTCTTCCTTTCTTCTCTCTCTTCTTTTCACTCTCTTCTCTCTCTTTTCTCTATCGCTCTTTCTTTTCTCATTCTTCTCTTTCTCTTCTTTTCTCTCTCTTTTGTCTCTCTTCTTTCTCTTCTATTCTCTCTCTCTTTACTCTCTCTCTTCTTTCTTCTGTTCTCTCTCTCTCTCTCTCTCTCTCTCTCTCTTCTATACTCTCTCTTCTCTTCTATACTCTCTTCTCTACTCTCTTCTTACTCTCTCTCTCTTCTATCTCTTCTTTTCTATTCTCTTTCTTTCTCTTTTATTCTCTACTCTCTCTTTCTCTCGCTTCTCTCTCTCTTCTCTTTCTTTTCTCTTCTCTTCTTTCTCTTTTCTCTTTTCTCTTTTCTCCAGTATTCTTTCTATCTCCTCTCTCTCTCTTCTCTTCTATTCTCTCTCTTTTCTCTTGTCTTCTCAACTCTCTCTCTCTTCTTTTCTATTCTCTCTTTTCTCTCTTCACTCTCCTCTCCTCTCTCTATCTCTTCTTTATCTCTCTCTCTCCTCATTATCTCTTTATCTTCTCTCCATTCTCTCTCTTTATCTCTTCTCTCCTCTCTTTCTCTTCTCTCTCTCTCTCTCTCTCGTTCTGTTCTCTCTCTTCTTTCTCTTCTCTTCTATTTCTCTCTTCTCTTTTCTTTCTTCTCTTCTATCTCTCTCTTCTCTGCCTTTTCTCTTCTCTATTTTACAATCTGACAACGGAATTCCACACTCAACAACAAGTCTTTCAACTGGTGCTACGAAAATACCAAGTTAAATACATAAGTCCTTCAACAAATGGTGTTAGACCAAAATGAAACACCTTTGTAGGAAGCTATAAAAACTGTACTTGAAAAACCTTTCTATTAAAACTATTAAAAGTAAACTATATCTGTGTCTGGGGCTTTCTTAATTATCTTCCGGTTCACAATATAACGTTGTCCAGGAAAACAACATATTTGTGTCCAGTTTAAATCGCAAAGGCGACCAAAACAAAGAATAAGAAATAAACCCAATTAGTTTGTTCTTTGTAGCAACGACATATATTTCCTCATTGATACAGCCGTGACGTCTCTCACATTATCTAGAATATTTTCCATGTCTTACACGAGATCTCGAACGTTATCTGGTCTCCCTCGTGACCGTTTTCTGTTTCTTTTTTATAGTCTTTTTGTCCCCACTGGTGATGTCACTTCGCATACATTTACATATGCGCAGCCGCGCTATGTTACAACAATAGCTAATAACACCGGTTATTACATGTATAAATTAAACTATGCCAGTTCATAAATATACTAACCGGTGTTATATAATACACTGTCCCTTTTAAATAATATTCCTAGTTTTGATTACTAAAATACTGACAGTAAATGTCAATCTCCAGTTTTTTAAAAATGATTACTTACCCATCGTGGACGGCTACTTTAGCTAGTATATTTTTTCTAATTACGTGCGTCTTCCATTGTACTGCCTACGTCCCACAAGGGTTTTATCGTTTAAATAATACTTTTGTATTATTTTTTAAACGGTGACATTTGACCTAGTGATGCGTAAGTAGGGAGGAGATGGGCTCAAGTAGAAAAGAGGACATTTAAGTGATCGTTGCAGGTGTTGAGATGGATGGACCTATTAACACAGGCTAAACTGGTGCGATAAAAAAAAAACGTTTATTTAAAAATACAAAAGCACTCGGAGAATGTCGACTTTCACCAAAGCCATGTTCGCGCAAACTGATCAGCTGGCTTAATGAGTTAGCTACTTAGTTGTATTGTGTTCTGCTAATATCTCTTCTGTAAAAGGAACCTTTCTGTGTGTGTGTGTGTGTGTGTGTGTGTGTGTGTGTGTGTGTGTGTGTGTGTGTGTGTGTGAGAGAGAGAGAGAGAGAGAGTGAGTTCTTTATGGATTCGGAAACGGCTGGCTCGATTCTTTTTAAATTTTCACACGAAGGTACTATGTCTGGGAGTGTTCTTATGTAAGTTTTGTATCGGAATGCGTTCGATGAGTATCGAAAATCAATAAACGAAAATATCCGATTAAAGGAAGTCTAGCGTTATAATCAGGATTCGGTTCTGGGTTTCCGGAAGGAGTGAGTCACTCTCTCGACAACAGCACGTTTCTGCCCTCTTCTTTTTCAATCGACCACACCTGGCCTCTCGCCACCAATGTCACACCGCACAATCTGAACGTCAGCAATACGAAATTCTTTTCAACAGAAGATGTTCACGACTCTCTTCTCTCTCCTGCCCCTTGGAATTTTTCCCTGCTTTTATATCCTCCTATCTAGAAAAAAAAGGAAGAGACAGGGAAAAAAATAGCTTCTCCCATCATGCTCTGGGTCCTGGATATGACCTTAAACTATATCCAGTGGTGAGGCCCCAGCTTGTGGGCTTTGGGAAGTGTGGAGCCACCCTTTAATTACCATTGCTCCCAGGTCCACTCTGACCCGGAGTGGTAGTACCTGTTAGGGTCCCAACTATGGGTTGAATAGAAACCGACGTGAAAACAACAAATATATTCTATTAAAAATATTTTTCTTCAAAATCTTTGGATTCGGCATTAAATAACCCGAAAAGGGTTGATATGCCGTAAAACAAAAACAACGAAACCAAACCAACCCATCATGCTCTGCCTTCCCAAGATGCCCTTCGCGTATACAAATGCGCTGGCCATCCTTTCCTTCTTCTTTCCCAAAGAGCGATGCAGATACACCCGATACGTTTCTCTTTTCTTTTTTTTCTTCTTTTCTAACCATATACCCCACAGGAAGTTCGATTTTGACCAATGTTAACACCTTTATACAAGCTAACATCACAAGTGCATTTGAAAAGTTTTATCGCCGCACAAGTAAGAAAGATCCAGCCTATAAAATCAACTGTAGACTTTTTCATAAGACAAGACGCGTTCGAAATAAATGTTTCTTTTCAGAGCACAACTGAACAATGATACTTGACTTTTGTATGTTTAACTTTAATTAAAGTGATTGTGTAAAAATAATTTCATAAAATCAACAGTAGTCTCTTAGATACAACAGGAGCGCGTTCGAAATGGGTGTTCCTGTTTAGAGCACAATTGAATCATGATACTTGATTTTTGTATTTTAAGCTTAAAGTAAAGTCATTATTTGCAGATAATTTTATAAAATCAACAGTAAAATTCTCTACAGTGCAAATGTAGGCTACAATGTGTTGTGGATTAAGTCTCTGCGAGGAGGCATATAAAGCTTCCTCCCGGTACACTACGGGGAGAATTCTTGACTAAACCAGGCAATCAATCAATTTGATAAGAAAATAGACGATTTCACTAATTTCGATGATAACAAAAGCATGGGAGGGTGGAACATTTGCTGATCCTCATCCAATCTCGGACAACATCGGGTTTCCCTGCTAGTATTACTATATCATTATACTAAATACGAATTAATCAATTTTTGTTTCCCTACAACATTTTACTACTGAATAACAAAAGACGTCGATACTTAAAGTATACATAAGTTCTGCGATTGAGTTATGTTTGGAAAAAATATGTTCAAATTGTTCTAATAGCCCGTAATTTATAAGTAAGTAAACAAGCCAGCCCTATCTTTCTTAGCTGTCTATTTATTTCTCTCGCTCCTCTCACTCTATGTTGAACTAACCACTATCTACTAATTCTTCATGTCGGTGAGCATATTGACAGAGAATGACTCTTTCCTTTTGATATGGAAATTTTTTTTAACCATTTTTTTCTAACCATAATCGTTAGAATTACAGTGTGGAAAGATAAATTTGTCGCCATAAAAAAAAAACAACACTACAGCTTTATTTTAAAACTTTTATTGAAAAAACAATTCAGATAACTTGATTATGTAGTAGAGCTAATATCTATTCAATGTAGCCGCCTTCGGCCTCAATCATCGCCTTCATACGGGTCCGGAACTGAGAGCATGCCTTTTCCACAAGTGTCGGCGGCAGCTCGTCGAATACTTAGCGAATACTCGGCGATCATGCTGGTTTTGGTGTTGTGGGAGGTCATGTTGGTGATGTTCTCGACGTATGACCAAACGAAGTAGTTCAACGGGTTCAGGTCGGGGGAGAAGGGGAGCCAGTGAGAGAAGGGTAGCACGCCTCCTGAAGTCAAGCCTGGGTCTTTTTTGAACTTGTGCGCCAGCGCCGAGTCCTGCTGTCACACTCAAGGTCTGTCAGCGGCCACCTGATTGCACCAGGGGATTAACACACTCTTCAGCACATCCAAGTACACTTTGGTGTTGACGTCCAAGCCGATGTGAGGTGGCATGATGTGACCCTCACGTGAAACCACGCCAAAGACCATAACCGTGATTGGAAACTTTGTTTTCCTCACCCTGGGAACATCGCTATTATTCGTGGCAATCCAGCGATACGTTTTAAGGGTGCTGGCAATGGTCCTTTTGTCAAAACTTGGATTGGTAGAGAGCATGAGTTGTTCAGCGGTGCCTCTCCGATCTCGCTCGTTAAACATTGTGTAACTTTCAGACATGATAGAAGATTCGAGAAGAAGAATTAAACTAACTTAGCAGAAGTTAGTGTCCCCAAAGATGCTGGATTAAACAGAGCTGAAAGAGAGAGAGAGAGAGAGAGAGAGAGAGAGAGAATATAACGAAATACGAAAATCCCAGGTAGAACAAAATAATAAGAAAATTAAAAATATGCATTTGAAAGTCCAGATAACACAAACGCATTGGTATAATAATGCCTCCGATAAATATTGAAAATCAATAATCGAAAACATCCGATTCAAGAAGAAACAGTCTGATTTTTTTATCAAAGTAAGCGCGCTTTATCAAAATTATCTAGCAATCAACTGGTATGGAAACCTGTGATTATTTATATATTAAATATATTAATTTATATGTTTATTAATAAACAGATCCACCGGACCTATATGAAAAGAATTTTTTACCGGGCCCATTATATAAACAAAGAAAATTGCTCCAGGAAAATGCCTACTTCGGACCATTACATTGTGATGTGGATTACTCAAAATACAGTTTGGATCATTTTACCACACTGCTATCAAAGACATTCACTTCGGATTTTACCATGCAATTTGGTTGTGAAGTTTTATATCCTTTTCATCAACTTCCCTTACTTTATGATATTTAAATACTTAAATTGCGTTTTTCCATGTCTCACTGACTTTAGTAAATAAGGTGTAAACCATTATAACAATTTGCTAATATTTTCTCCTCTGAAAAGATGGTAGACATCGAAATCCTATATGATAAGGATTTATAATATTTCAAATGTATTCTTTGTCTAACATAGAATAATAAAAATATGTTGATTTGAAATTCAAATATTTCACGTCATATATTTTTAAATTCATTGAATGACTAAAATTATATATATATACATACATATATATATATATATATATATATATATATATATATATATATATATATATATATATTAGAATTAAACAAACGACTAGATGTAATCCACGGGTGTTTGCACAGAAACAGATATTTAATTTCACGCACTAGAGCAGATTAGAAAAAATGCAAGGGAGGTAATCCTAGATATAAAAAATGATACCAGGAGAGTGACCTCCCTGCATCGGGTAATATAATACGAATTCAAACACCAAGCAAAAGACAATATTAAAACAAACACGCATAAATATAGAAATAAAATTATATAAAATTATATGATAATTGAAAAAGAACAAATAGGAAAAAAAGGGAAAATTCAAACAACAACAAAAATAATTAATAAATAAAAAATAAAAATACGAAAGTACGGGTTAAAAAGGAAAACTATCTTTACATTATGCCAAAAGATGGAGGAAGTGAGGAAGCATGGCTGTGGAAATCCTTTTACCTGAATACGATTTCCAGCATGTTAAAAATATACCTTTTGTTGTAAAAATCTAATGGATAATCATCTGAAGAAGTTGGTGGGAGCAGGATATTTTTATGGAAACATAAATCGTAAAATTGCCAACTCATCAATGAAACAGCTGTAATGGAAAAACTCCAGGAAATAAACGAAGGTTATAAAAAAGAAAACGTGAGTCTTTGAATATTAACAAAATTTTCACTATATATATATATATATATATATATATATATATATATATATATATATATATATATGCACTGATGATTCCGGAAAGGATGAAACACTAGTGTCTGTAGGCATTTAATAATTATTATAGTAAATAATAATGTCAGCCCCTTTAAGAAACTTGTTTCTTATCGTTGAGCATTTTCAGTTGTAATAAAGTCGGTCAACTTAGCTCATATGTGTAGATCATCATATAATGGTTAGATCATTCTGACCGACGTTAAAAGCATTTAATAAGAATTAATGCTTAAATTTAGCTGTATCTCTCGTGGTTGACGGTAGCCTAGTGGTTCAGTTCTTGCTAATGAAGCCAGACATTATATATATATATATATATATATATATATATATATATATATATATATATATATATATATATAGCCAGACATTATATATGTATATATATATATATATATAGCCAGACATATATATATATATATATATATATATATATATATATATATATATATATATATATATATATATAAAGTCTGACGAATCCTAGCGTGGATGAAACGCGGAATAATCTGTGTAGCTTAATTGCCATATATATATTTTTATAACTGAATATATATATATATATATATATATATATATATATATATATATATATATATATATATATATAGTGTCTTACGAAATAATGCTTTATAAATATGTCTACGCTTTTACTATGTTTTTATCTATTGGCGCTGATGTCTGCCCTTGCCTTCATCACGTTTACTAATATTCACCTAAGATGGCCTCCATTAGACAGCTGATTTCTGTCGGTGCCATGCTGCTCGTCCTTCTCAATGGCGTTCCAATCAGACGGTAACGGTTAATGTGCGATTCCTGTTCTCCGTGCAGCTGCAATTGGGGTCGACGCCTAGGCTGCTACGGGTCGGAAACTTTCCGACAAACAATCTGGGATCACTAGAGTGCCGACTCACGGCCAGGCGGGATACTGGAATTTGCAAGGTAATCACGTTTACCTTGTTTTTCGAATCGCTTCTTAAGAAGCCAAGGGAATTGTGTTCTACTGACCGACATTATCTACATCTGGGTGGGGAGAAAAAAGAGAGAGGAGGATACGAAATCAACTCTGTGATAGATTAACAAAAAATCGGATTATAAATACTTTTTTCTTTTTATTTGTTACTAGCGGGGTTACTTGGCGTTTCCCGGGTGTGGACGGATAAATCAAAACAGAATGGAGAATAAAGAATAAGTGAACGTAATAACCATGTTTAAATATTATAACTTTTTTTTTTAATCGGAAAAGCAAAAACAAAAAAAACAGCGAACGTGATGCAAAATAAAGAATAAACAAAACAAAAAACGGTATAAATAACCATGTTTAAATTTTTTAATGTTTTAGCCAATTTTTCGATACTTATCATCCGAAGGGTCGAGCTTCAAAAAGAAATCTGTCTTGTGAAAATCCGTCACCTCTGTGGAAAATTTTAGGCTGAAATACAAACATACATACATACATTTAAACAGATTTTGCCCTTTATATTATAGATTATTATCATCTATATAATATTCTGAGTGTTTCTTCCTCACTTAGTCTGTACGTTACGCTTTGAAAAAGGGCAAATGCAATTTTTGAAAACCAAACTGTTGTAAAAAAATGGAAAATATGGACAAAAAATAAGATTGATCTCTCTTTAATGTAACCTCATTTTCAAATATCGTTATAATATATGATCGTTGTTATAATGGCGTGAGAAAGAACATAATTTCAACATGCAGCAATCCTTCACTGAAGTAAGAAGTCAGCTAAACCCTATGTAAAAACGGGGAACATTTCAAAGAAACAGGGCAAAAAATATTGTCTATCAAGAGGTGCTGGACTGAAAGAGTAAATTAAAGATTGTCTCTTACAAATTGATTCTATTATTTGTATTAAACTATGTAACATAATATTACTTTCTGTCTACTTGTTAATACTTATTACGTTACGCTTTGAAAGCCATACTGATTCAAAAAAGGCAAATTCGCGAAATTTGGCTTTAAATTTGGCAATCCCGGACAAGAATATGAGATTGGTCTTCCCATTGATGTCGCCTCATTTTCGATTATCATTTTAATACTAATATATGACCATTATTGTAATGGTTTGGGAAAGGAACTTATAGTAATTTCGCGTGCAGCAGTTCTTCACATAGGAAAGAAGTCAGCGAAACATCACGTAAACAAAGGAAACATTCGAAAAAAAACAAAGCAAAAAAAAAGCAGAACGTTTTCTCACAAGAGGTTCTGGACTGAAGAAGTAATTTTAGGATCGTCTCTTACAATGTGAATTTATTATTTGTATTGAACTATATAGCACAATATTACTTTCTGAGTATGTATTAGTATTTATTAATTTTTCTCATTTGGGTCAGTTGAAATACAAGGGGTACGATTTTTATAGAAATGTTAATAAACTCATATTTGCTGCATTGTTATTGTTTTTGTTTTGTTTTTGTTTTTTTGCCCACATTTTTTTTTTTTTTGCGCTATCCAGTAAGCATATCAGTTTTATCAAAACGTATTTGTTGATTAAATATATTTCTCATTAAATATATTTCTCATTCCGAGGAATTTCCACGGATCTTTCTAGCTATAATTATTATTATAATCATTATTTACTCAAAAGGAGAAGTCACGCCGGCTATCATCAAAGATTTCTCTTTGAGAACAACTTGTGGTGTTCGCTAGAATCTGAGTGATAACAAGTCTCCCCAGATTTCCAGTACTCTCTACCTTTTTCTATAATCTTCGCAAAGAAGCTTTCGGAACGCATGGGGGTGCCTTACAATTATATCGTTTCAGGTTTCATGATTCCATGTGATGTTCCTTTGCGTTTTACATCTGTAGCCGTTTCTGTATGTCCAGTTTTTGTCAGTAGTTTATGTGTGATGTAAGTCTCCTCAATGAAGGGTTTTCCTTAATATTTCTGCAGTTTTCATTATCGTTATCCGTTGCATCTTCTCAGCCATCCCTCTGATTCCAATCTCTTCCAATTTTTTTCCAAAGTTTTTCGGTATTGTTCCTAGTTCTCCTATTATTCGTGGTTTTATCTTGACTTTCTTCATTCTTAGAACTCTCTGGACAGTTCCTCAGTCTCCTTGATCTTTACTCTGTGATCTGCTAGAACAGTAAAATCTACAATCAAGCAGGAATTTCCCTTCTAGTTTATTATTATTATTATTATTATTATTATTATTATTATTATTATTATTATTATTATTATTTACTCAGTAGGAGTAGTCACATAGGCTATCATCAAAGAATTCTCTTCGAGAACAGCTTGTGGTGTTCTGTGGAGTTTGAGTGACAACAAGTCTCCCCAGATTTAAAATATTGTCCACCTCTTTCGATAACATTTGCAGATGAATTTGCGTTATCGTAACGGCCGCTTACCATTGATTTCTCGTTGGCAGCGACCATTGTTCTTCACTGGAATTTTGGGTGGCAATAAGTCTCGCTAAGGTCCCAGTCCTCTACGCATTTATCCAGCGTAGGTCTGGTTAGTGCTTTCTCGCTTTGGCCTTTCTATCCTCCTCTTCATCTCTTTGGTATGGTGCCCTCTTTTTCGGCCTGGATGTGGGTGGTAGGGTAACTTACAATTATAGTTTCGGTTTTCTTGCTTTCGTGTGGTGTTTGTGTTTTCTTTCTGTAGTAGTTTCTATATGACCAACTAGCGTCAGTGGTTCATGTGTATCATTCAACGGTTTTTCTTAATATTTCAGCCCTTTTCATTATTGTTATGCATTGTATCTTTCAAGCTATTTTTCTGATTGCGATCTCTCACATCATTTTTCAGTTTTTTTTGTTTTTTGTTTTTTTGGTATTGTTTCAAGTGTTCCTACTCTTCTTGGCCTTTTGGCCAAGATCAAAGTGTAGTATCTGTTCTTCAGATGCTGCACTTCCATTTCTTGTCCTTCACGACTGAGACAATTTTTTTTATTTTTGTACCTTTTCTCCACGTTAAAAAACGACCCTGGTGTCTAACTCTGTCCCGTGGGGAGGCATTGTAAATAGGTACTATTATTAGTAGTGTTATCTTAATGTTCTTCATCTTCCATATCACTTTGAACTAACAATTTGTAACGCTTCTCCGTCACCTTTATCTTTACTGTTATTTGCTGAATTATTATTATTATTATTATTATTATTATTATTATTATTATTATTATTGGCTCACAATGAGCTTTCACACAGGTTATCAAAGATCTCTCCTTGAAAACAACCTGTGGTGTTCCCTGGAAGCTGAGTGACAACAAGTCTCCTCAGATTTCCAGTACTCTCCACCACTTTCGGTAACATTTGCAAATAAATTTGCGTTGTCGCAACAGCTGCTTACCACTAATTTATCACTGGCAGCGGCCATTGGTCTCCACTGGAATTTGAGTGGCAATAAGCCTCCCTAAGGTCCCAGTTCTCTTCGCGCATGTATAGCGGAGGCCTGGTTCAGCACTGTCTCCTTCGGTCTTTCTATCCTCCTTGAATCTTCTCGACTATTTGGCATCACTCGTTTTTGAGGGGGGGGGGGCGATGATGGGGCAATGGGAGGGGATGGATTAAGGGATGCAGAACTTGTAGATATGCAGCTTCAATATTCTTGGTTGCCAAGGCCGCTGGAAAAATGGTGGGATCTTTCTATCGATCCGGTAGATACCTCACTGCTGATGCTATTCTCTATCTATATAAGAGCCAGGTACGTCCAAGGATGGAATACTGTTGCCACATCTGGGCAGGAGCTGCTAGAAAGGACTTGGCCTGCCTTGATAGAGTTCAAAATAGATTTCGTAGCCTCGTAGGAGATGTCCTTTTCTCTTCCTTGCAACCTCTATCTCACAGAAGAGATGTTGCGAGTTTGTCTCTGATGTATCGTTATTTTCATGGAAAGTGTTCGACTGAGCTTCAATCTATGGTCCCCCCCTCGCCAAACTTTCACAAGAAACACTCGTCTAGCTGTAAACACTATCAATAATTTCCCCCACTCTTTATCTGTGCCTAAACCTAAACGTAGATTCCATGAGCAAAGCTTCTTTCTTAGAACTGCACGCCTGTGGAATTGTCTTCCGTTTTCCTGCTTTCCGGCTGACTACAATATGGTTGTCTTCAAGTCTAACGTAAATAGGTTCTTGATGAGCCGTTCCATATAAGTTATCAAATTTACCAAATTTTCATTACTAATGATTACTATATTGTCCAATTTCTACTGTACACTCTTTAACCCTTATCCTTGAGTAGCCTCTATGCCTTGATAATGTGGTGATGCCTATGTAAAAAAAAAAAAATATTCTTGGTTCCATGTAACGCTTCTTCATGTTTTGCCTCTGCAGCAGTTTGTCTGGCCCGCGCATGTGGTTCATGTGTATTATTCTCCGCATTCAAGGGTTTTTCCCCTCATATTTCAGCTGTTTTCATCATTGTTATTCGTTGTATCTTTACAGTCATTCCTCTGATTCCAATTTCTCCCATTCTTTTTTCGAAGGTTTTCGGGATTGTTCATAGTGCCCCTACACTTACAGGTATTGTTTTGATTTTCTTCATCTTCCATATCCCTTTCAGCTCTCTGGCTAGCTCTGTGTATTTGCTCCGTTTCTCCGTTTCTTAGATATTCACCCTATGATCAGCTGGAACATGCTTTGATGGGTTATCATTATTATTATTACTTTTTTTATTATTGTTGTTATTATTGTTGTTATTATTATTATTATTATTATTATTATTATTATTATTATTATTATTATTGGCTCACAAGGAGCTTTCATGCAGGTCATCAAAGATCTCTCCTTGAAAAAGCTTGCGGTGTTCCCTGGGACCTGAGTGACAACAAGTCTCCCCAGAGTTTCCAGTACTCTCCATCTCTTACGATAACATTTGTACATAAATTTGCATTATCGCAACAGCTGCTTGCCATTGATTTCTCGTTGGCAGTGGCCATTGGTCTTTACTGGAATTTGAATGGCAATAAGCCTCCCTAAGGTCCCAGTTTTATTCGCACTTATACAGTGGAGGTCTGGTCAGTGCTCATTTCTCGGTCTTTCTTTCCTCCTTGATTACTTAGCTATACGGTCTCATTCTTTTTGGGGGAGGGAGGGGGCAGTGATGTGGTAATGGGGGATGGGGTGAGGATAGAGAACTTATAGATATGCAGCTTCAATGTTCTTGGTTCCATGTAGCGCTTCATGTTTTGTCTCTGTAGTAGTTTGTCTGGTCAGCACTTTTGGTTCTTGTGTGTTAGTCTCTACATTCAAATGTTTATTATTATTATTATTATTATTATTATTATTATTATTATTATTGGTCACCCCTTATCAAGGTCACTCAAGGATAATGGCTAAAGCGATTGCCAGTTATACGATGATTGCCACTACAAGAGGTTTTGAACCCATAGAAATCACGGAAGAAGAATTGATTGTTTATGGAAATCGGCCAAACGAGGTATAAAGCCACTTGATATAAGGAGTTAAAAATACTACTTCAAGTTCAAAGAGTAGCCAGCAATAAGTGTTAAATGGATAGATTCTAACCCAGAAAACAACAACTATTCCCCTTTGTCAGAAACATCGTTCATGGAATGTGGGCACTAAAGGAAAAAATAAAAGAAGCGATTGTTATGAAGCTGGCTAAAGTAAACCGAATATAAACTTTCTACTATTCTAAGATATAATTTGATGATTCAAATCGATGACTAATTAAGTATTTGTATACATAAGACTTGAAAATGACCATTTTGTAGTCGGTTGTGAAGCAACCTTTTGATATTTTGTTCCACAGATACGTTCTCGGAAAGAATCTTTGTTCATTGAATTTTCATTTGGTTCTTAGTACAGAGAAAGAAAGAAAGAAAGAGAGAGAGAGAAAGAAGGAAAGAAAGAGAAAGAGAAAGAAAGAAAAAGAAATAAATAAACAAAAAGAAAGAAAGAGAAAGAAGGAAAGAGAAAGAAAGGAATAGAAAGAAGGAAATAAAGAAAGAGAAAGAAAGAAAGAAAAAGGAATAGAGAAAAAAGAAAAAGATGGCAAAAGAAAGTTTCGCATTGTTGTGGCTAGGTGCGAGTTCTTTTAACTTTCCTCACTCCCTATCTGTGCTAAAAAAATAAACGAAATTTCCATGAGCAGAGTTTCTTTCCTAGAACTATCAAATACCGTTTGTTTGATTCCCGGCTGCCTATACCATAGTCCTCTTCAAGGCTAATGTGAATAAATTCCTATTGAGTCGTCCATTTAAATAATCTAGACCTAACCAACTTTCACGGTTACTGGTGTTGTCTCGCTATCTACCTAACACTTAGCCCTTATCCTTGAGTGGCTTCTGGACCTTACATAGTAGTAGTGACCCTTTTATGTAAATAAAAAAGAAACTACCAGAGATTGTGACTCTCATAAAGACGACCTCTCTTTTTTCTTATAAAAAGTATAAAGAAAACTCATACATTTAGTTATAATAAATCATCTTTTTTTGACACCAGTATCTATACAAGCATTTTAATAGCAATGTCAGAGCGAGAAAAAACTCCAACTATATATATATATATATATATATATATATATATATATATATATTTCTTAATTAAGCCTCGCCCCGACAGTCGAGTTTTCGTTTCTTCCATGTTTTTTTTACGCACATTTTATCTGTCTTTTAATAATATTATTGGATTTCATTCCCGTTTCCTTGTACCTATTTGTGAATTATTCCACGGATTTCTGCCTTTTGGATTGCTTTGGATCATCTTCCAATTACGCGATTCCCTTGGAATTTACTTGTGCGAATGGAAATTTAACTAACTTTCTTGGATACTGCATTTTTTTGGATTTTACCGTCATTGGATACTTTACCCTTCACCAGACTATCCATTCACATGAAATCACCTTTTTTATTCACCCTATTCCCTCTGCTTCATTTTTTGTTATCAAGATCTATGACTTACTTGTAGTTTCAGTAAATATTTTTGCAAGCAGAATCCGATCCTGCATTTTGCTAAATCCTTTTTTTTTTTTTTTTTACACAGTGATCACCACTTATCAAGGCCCGGAAGCCACTCAGGGATAAGGGTTATTGCAAGTACATTACGTTAGTGTGGAGATTTGATGAAGTGTTTAATTAGGGGGGCGGTTCATTAGGAATTTGTTAACATTTGACTTGAAGACATCCAAGTTGTAGTCCGGAGGGAAGCAGGCAGACGGAACAGAGTTCCACAGGCGTGCAGTTCTAAGAAAGAAGCTTTGTTCATGGAATCCGTTTTGATTTAAGCACAGATATAGAGTGGGGGAAATTTTTCACAGTGGATTCAGCTAGACGGGTGTTTTTCGTGAAAGATTGGCGAGGGGGGACCAGGGATTGGAGTTCAGACGAGCACCTGCCATGAAAATAACGATAAAACAAGGATAGGCTCGCAACGTCTCTTCTGTGGGAGAGAGGTTGCAGGGTAGAGAAAAGGGCATCCCCCACTAAACCACGAAGTCTATTTTGTACTCTGTCAAGGTATGATAGGCTGTTTTTGGCAGCTCCTGCCCAGATATGGCAACAGTATTCCATCCTTGGACGTACTTGGCTTTTATATAGATAGAGAATTGCATCAGTAGTGAGATATCTTCTGGAGCGGTAGAAGGATCCCACCATCTTTCCAGCGACCTTGGCAACAGACTTGATGTACCCTCTTCTGAGAAGGAAAGTATTTCTTCGAAACTCTGCGGATTAAGGACTATCTACTTATTTAGTGTTTCCTTTTTAAAATTAAATATGATTTTAACTCTTTTTCGAAGTGTTTTTTAACGTGTTTTAGTAACTATTATGTATATATATCTATCTATCTATCTATATATATATATATATATATATATATATATATAGAGAGAGAGAGAGAGAGAGAGAGTGAGAGAGAGAGAGAGAGAGAGAGAGAAAGAGAAAGAGAGAGATCAGGATATTTTTGTGCGTGTGTTATTTACTGTAGCTAGCTGCTTTTTAATCAAGAGATTCGAGAATTTTGCCTGTTTGTCCGTTTGTTTGTTCGTTTGCTTGCTTGCTTGCTTGCTTGCTTCCTTGTTTGTTTGCTTGAATTATTTTAGATTAGAATATTTATGATATCAAAGTTAATTACTTATATTGATAAAAAAAAAATAATGAACACTTAAAAATATTCAAAAAGCTGCTCTGCCTCAAAAACCCGAGTGGAGGCGCAGTGGGCGTATAATGTACTGGTTGCCAAAACATAGACGATCGTACAAGGTCAAGTGTCAAGTGAGAGTGTTCATACGAAGTACGAAATAATAATCTCAGCTACAAATTGTGCATGTATCAAATTAATCGTCTGTTAGGCTTTAAGTCATACCCATTGGGATATTTTGTGGCGAAACCGTTTTGTATTTGGTGCAGAAATAATGTCGTTATATATAGTTGAACGTCAAAAAACGACATTATTTTTGCATCAACCTAATATATTATAGATTTGTAGGCTCTTTAGGGACATAATTAGAAGTGTTTATATATTAAAGATTGCTTTTGCTCTGACACCCCAGTTAATATTTAACGTGACAGAGCTATTTGACTACTTTTGTCCGAGGCAAAGTTTGGCACAAAGTTTATTAATGTGCTCATACGAGGTACAAAAAAATAACCTCAACTACAAGTAGGCGTTAAGGATACAAAATCTCCCCATTCTTTACATCCCATTTTATGCCACGGAGGAGGGGGGGTCACTGCCACCTCTTGCATACAAACCGAAGAAAAACTAATTAAATAACAACTGCAATTTTCAATTGAAAAAAGAAACACCGTGATGTTACACTCGCACAAATACTGGCCTCTTTCCCTCTCGTTGTATCTCTCTCTCTCTCTCTCTCTCTCTCTCTCTCTCTCTCTCTCTCTCTCTCTCTCATTAGCATTAGCATTAGTTTGCTCGTCAGACGGCACCTCCTTCACCCACGTCCCAGCTCTTCACGTTCTCACCTTCTTTCATCTCACACTTATCTTTATGCTACCCATGTGCATGCGCGCACACATACGGACATGCGCATTCGTATTATTATTATTGCGCTTTGCCAAGTTCTTTTCATGAATTTATATCAGAAAAGGTAACTTTGGGAAAAGAGTTTCGGTTTGTTCCTATGTTTTTCTTCTGTTTGTTTTATTTCTGCTTTCTGTTTGTTGAACATAACATTAAAAGACAGATGTTAGAATGATCACCATCACTATACAGCTCTCTCTTACTTTCTCTCTCTCTCTCTCTCTCTCTCTCTCTCTTGATCTCTTTCACTCTCACTCACTAACTCACTAACTCACACTCTCTCTGTCTCTCTCTGTCTCTGTCTGTCTGTCTGTCTGTCTGTCTGTCTGTCTGTCTCTCTCTCTCTCTCTCTCTCTATATATATATATATATATATATATATATATATATATATATATATATATATATATATATATTACACCTCATTTTTTATTATTTTTAATAAAATAAAACGATGACTTTGATGTTCTTGAATATCCAGCTTTAATCCCGAACCATGGAATATTACTAGAAAACACACACACACACACACACACACACACACACACACACACACACACATATATATATATATATATATATATATATATATATATATATATATATATATATATATATATATATATATATATTAGTTATGGGATGATTCCAAATATTTTCCCGATTCCGATAAAATTACCGATTCATATCCTGTAATATATAGCTGTAGAGTACTTTTTTTCACCATAAAAAATCATGTATTATACGGATATACTTTCATAAACGTAAACACACTAGTTTGGAGTGATCTATAGATATCAATTTTATTGGTATTGTAAAATCAATAATTATTTATATTAAAAATTAATTTTTAAATAAGATAATATTTTTAAATAAGGAATGGAAAGAATTGTCTTTTCATCGAGAAATAAGAATTACTTTTTCAGATTCTGATACATATTTCGATACCGATTCCGATACTCTGTAAAATTACGATTTTTCGATTCCTGATTTCGATTAATCGTCCTTATACAAATATATATATATATATATATATATATATATATATATATATATATATATATATATATATATATATATATATATATATATATATATATATATATACTAGAAGTTCAGCCCGGTTTGGATCGGGCCCTATGTACTGTTCATAACTTGCCGTACATGTAAATACACTATATAAGATTTCAAATGTTTAGACCAAAATCTGTCTGAGTAATTTCGTAGAGACCGAAGCGATCATTTTTTTTTTTTTTTTTTTTTACTTTTTTTTTAATTTCAAGTGTTTAGACCAAAAATTGGCGGAGGAATTTGGTACAATCTGCAAAGGTCAACTCTTCCAACTTAGCCCTAAAACTAATTAAAATGCTTGCCGCATGTCTGAATACCTGTTATGTATACATTTCAAATGTTTAGACCCAAAATTGGCTGAGTAGTTTTCTAGACACGGCAAAGGTGAAATTGTTTTAGCTTTGACCCTTTGGCAACTCAAATTTTCGACCTAAACCGATTAAAAAGCTTACCCTATCTCTGAATACCCTTTTATGTAAAATTTCAAATGTTTAGACCAGAAATTGTAAGAGTAATCTAGTAGAGACCGAGGAGGTCAATTTTTTTTAACTTTAATCCTAATTATTACCCCTTAACTTTTATTGTTTCAGGCTTAAATCAAATTAAAAATTTAGTCCATGACCGAGTAACCTACATTTAAAATTTCAAGTGTTTAGACCCAAATTTGGCGGAGGAGTTTGGTATAGTTTTCAAAGGCCAAATTGTTGAATATGACAGCCAAATTTCTGGGCGAAAACCGATGAAAAAGATTTTTCCAAATCTCAATATTCCTTATGTTAAATCTCGAGTCTCTAGACCGAAATTTGACAGAGTTATTTGTTAGGGAAATACACACACACACACACACACACACACACACACACACACACATAGAGTTTCACTTTTATAGATATACCAGCTGTTCAGCTCAGCTTTGCTCGGGCCCTCGGACACTATTCATAACTTACCCTATATGTAAATACATTTTATGTAAGATTTCAAATGTTTAGAACAAAAACTGTCTGAGTAATTTCGTAGAGACTGAAGAGATAATTTTTTTAATTAGACCTCAATTTTGACCCCTTAGCATTTATTATTTTGGTCTCAAATCAAAATACAAAGATATACACATGTCCAAGTTACCTACATCTAAAATTTCAAGTGTTTAGACCCCAAATTGGCGGAGGAATTTGCTACAATCAGCAACGGTGAACTCTTTCAACTTCGACCTTTTGGCAGCCAAATTTTCGCCCCAAAACTGATTAAAAATGCTTGCCGCATTCTGAATACCTGTTATGTATACATTTCAAATGTTTAAACCCAAAATTGGCTGAGTAGTTTGCTAGAAATCGCAAAGGTCAAATTTTTTTAACTTTGACCCCTTGGCAGCTCAAATTTTCGACCCAAACCAATTAAAAAGCTTGCCCTATCTCTGAATACCCTTTACGTAAGATTTCAAATGTTTAGACCAAAATTTGTCTGGGTAATTTCATAGAGACCACAGATATCATTTTTTTTTAAACTTTGATCCCAATTTTGACCACTCAACATTTATTATCTTGAGCTCAAATTGAATTAAAATGGTTTACTCATGTCCTAGTTAACTACATCTAAAATTTCAAGTGTTTAGACACAAAATTGGCGGAGGGATTTGGTAGAGTCTATAAAGGTCAACTCTTTCAACTTTGACGTCTTGCCAGCCATATTTTGGCCCAAAAATTGATTAAAAAGCTTGCTACATGTCTGAATACCCTTTATGTAAAATTTCAATTGTTTAGACCCAAAATTGGCTAATCGTTTTCTAGACGCCGCAAAGGTCAAATATTTAGTAGGGAAATGTAAACAGACAGACACACACACGCGCGCACACACACAGAGATATTTTCACTTATATATATATATATATATATATATATATATATATATATATATATATATATATATATATATATATATATATATATATAATAAAAAAGACTTTAGATTCCATTAATTCTGAAGCTAAACATTTACTGACTTCTATGAATATTCATAAATTCCCTGAAATAATTTCTCCAGGTACCCCTAGATTCACCCTCAAAATCATAAACCTAATTTCTATGACAACCCCTCCATCAGATTGATCTGCCCATCTAACTCTGATTTAGGTGCTGTAAGCAAAAATATCTTAGATAGAACCATCCCTTCTATTAAAGAAAAAGTAAGTTTCTCTCTTTATTTAAATTCAGATTCCGTAATTAATTGGTTTGTCTCCCTTAAAAATAAACACCTCCTTAACTTCATAACCTTTGACATTCAAAATTATTATCAATCAATTTCTCTGATCCTTTTAAATAAGGCTTCAATCTTTGCTAAAAGAAATTCTGACTTAACTAATTTAGAAATTAAATTAATTATCCTAGCGAGAAAGTCCCTTATACAATTTAACAATAAGTTTTGGACTAGAAAAGACACCCCTGATAATATTGACATTTTGATGGGTGCTTCTGACTCTGCAGAAGTTACCGATTTAGTGGGACTCTTCTTACTGAAAGAACTTAAATACCACTTTAAACATATCCAAGGGGGCCTTTATAGAGATGATGCCCTTTTTATTACAACAGCCAGGCCAAGAGAGTACAACAAAACAATTAAAAAATTCCATGACTTCTTTAATAACTTATAATTATCGAACCAAACAAAAAACTTCAAATTTTCTAGATGTTACACTTAATCTTAATACGGAAACTCATAGCCCCTATCATAAACCCAACCTTACGCTCTTATACGTCCATAAATCTTCTAACCACCCCAACTCAATTATAAAATCTATAGTACCATCCTCTCTAGAAGAATTTCTGCTCTTTCTACTAATAAAAACTTTTAATCAAAATGCTACTTTCTTCAATAATGCCTTAAGGAACTCAGGCCACACGAAAAAGATTAAATACAACCATTATGCTCCTCCTGCAGGCCGCCTTAAATCTGTAATCACACACAATATGACTCGTAAGATAACAGTTCAAATAACAAGATCTGCCGCTATCAATAACAATGAACCAGTCTATATATATAATCGAAACCAAAATATTAATCGCAATACCTCTAACCCACCCAGTCGCATCAGGAGAAAGAAAAATATTTGGTTTAATCCTCCATTTAGCGTAAATGTAAAAACTAATATACCTAAGGAATTCTTCAACATTGTACAAAACTCTTTCAAATACCCACACACATATAGTTCTATTTTCAATAAAAACTCAATCAGGATTTCTTATTCAACAATGCCTAATTTAGCACAAAGAATCTTAACATCTAATAACAAAAAAAATAAATCAGCCCAAAAGATCCCTTTTCCAATTAAACCCAAAACTAACTGTAATTGTAATAACAAACATCTATGCCCACTCAATAATGATTGCATCCATAAAGATGTTGTATATTCATGCACAATTACTGAGCTCCCACGCAATCCTCCCATAACAGATACTAATATTTCGTCTTCATGTTATCTTTCTTCCCATCCTCCATCTGATATGGTTACTAATCCAATATACCATTCGAGCAGCCCCTCCATCTACAATCATACAACTAGCAATAATAATAATAATAAGAAGAAGAAGAAGAAGAAGAATATTTCTCCTAACAGCCATTCTAACACTAACAACACTCATTATCTCCTCCAAAATAGTTTGTTTTATGGTAATGTATACGTCTACGTTTGTTTTATGGTAATGTATACGTCTAACAACGCGCGATTTTCCAATTTAGGAAAGGTTTTACCAACCTTTTCGTTTTTAGTAATATTTCGGAATACAGAGATCTATCTCTGAGGATGATGTGAAAACATACAACTAGCCGACTACACTTAAGTTAGTCTCCTTAGCGTACATAGTTGGTTCAACACAGTAGAGTCTTGTCGGAGTAGTTAGCTTTACCAAATGCGTTACATACTCAAGAGAAGAGTTCCATTATCAACTGAATGCCATCCTAGGTGTGAACAATAAAATCCGAACCATCGGCATATAAAAATCAAGTATATTCGTTTAAAAAATACAGGATGCTTCAAACTTATTAGTTAAATAAATGTGCTGGAAATAACTAAATATAAAAATCAAGTATATTCGTTTAAAAAATACAGGATGAAGGCTTAAACGTTGCTTCAAACTTATTAGTTAAATATAGCAGAGAATTGAAAGATAATAACAGACCATAGGAATTGATATTTGTTATTGGCAGAGCAAATAATTGATTTAGAAGTAAAATTCAAAAATGTACTATTTATATCTTAGAATCTATTACATAGCATCATAAAGGATAATATAATTAATAAAAAAAAGTATGAAGTCCTTCCAAACCCTTTGCATTGTTGAAAATTTATATTTCTAAAATCCATAATATCTTACAAGAATATTCAATACATTTTTTTTATAAAAATTCATAATTTTCTTTACTATAGGAATAGATAAACATATTTTATTAAATCTGCTTAGATTAAAGATGGCGCTAGTTTGGACTATAAACACGAAATTCGTTTGGAAAATGGTGCACCCATATCGATGTGGACAAATGCAGGGTGTTTTTCGGTCTTTCCTTTGGGTTCTTGATTTAATCTTTTTCTTTTTTTTAGTCTGGAAAATTCCAGATATTTTTATTTACTTTGTTTGATGTCAAAAAAACGATCGTAAAGAATAAACGTCTTCACTGATAAAGATGTAATCTCTGCAACCCGGATTCTATTGTTTATTTATACATGCATTAGAACGTAAAATGAAACCGTCAATGTTTGACTACAAATAAACACACACACACACAGATCGATAGATAGATAGATAGATAGATAGATAGATAGATAGATAGATAGATATAGTAAAATTATGCTTTTTGAAGTCATGCTTAGATTCGTACTAAATATATTATTTTTATTCATCCTACATCTGTGTACATTTCTTGTATATATGTGTGTGTATGAAATATATATCTTGTTTAAGTAAGCACACAAATACATATACATACATATATATATATATATATATATATATATATATATATATATATATATATATATATATATATAGAACTTGAGGGGGGAGAACTTGAATGCCTACTAGACCCTGAACAAATATTCAAAATCACATAGTATTCGCTGCCCAAATAAGATCTACTCGCTATGGCTAACCCATAGCTTTTACGAGGTATGGTGCACCTTCTCCAAGTGGTGTTACCTCAAGTAACAACACAAAACTGGATACTCCACCAGACTAGATAAATTCTTGTCCTGGAATTCAGTAAGACCAAGAGACTAAAATAAAAGATATAATACAATATATGAAAATGGTTAATTGGGGAGAGGAAAAATTATGTTCTCAACTTCTTTATTAACTCAGTGTTTGAGAAATAAAGAACTTAAGTGGAACATTCGAATATCTATGTATCTCATATAGACTTCAAGTGTTAGCCCCAGGTTGTGGGCCCCTTGATTTCTGAGAACTTTGACTGAAGCAAAATAAAACAAGACATATATATATATATATATATATATATATATATATATATATATATATATATATATATATATATATATATATATATATATATATATCATGTCGCCCGGTGTTTCGAGGCATTGTCCGGTCGTAAAATATCCATAAATATTATATTTTAATTAATGCATGATTATTTTTTTATTATAAACAAAAAGCACCGTAGGTATTAAACGTAACGTTAAATTCGTTTAAAAAACTGAAGTAAAAAAAAAAAACGAAAAAAAAGTGAGACATGTGCATGCGAGTATTATGTTTTTTCTAAACAAATAAATAATTGTAAGTCAAAAAAATACTTGATTTTAGATTGAAACCAAAGCCTAAAGACAGTGAGTCAAGTACGATAACTATTAGACAAGCTTGACACGTTCTTTTAAAAGAGTTTTAAAACCAGCTTCTTCTTAACATAAATAATCTACCATGTGAACGATTCACGCAAGCGCATTCGTGAAACAGTTGACAGACAAATAAAAATCCTACGAACCCCCACCTAACGCCTTTTAAAATTTTTGACCCCTTAGTAGCCCTTTTATATGTATATATAGATTAATTAAATTCAAGTATATTATTGACATAAACTAAAACCAATATTTTTTAAATGCGTGTGTAGAGTTAAAAAATAAATAAAATTATGTAAACATTATAAACCTTTTATGCGGATAAATCAACGTTTCAACATTTCCATGTCTCGTCATTTGGACTATTTGGAGTCCTGACGAGACATGGTAATATTGAAACATTGATTTATCCGCGTAGATTCTTTATAATGTTTATATAATTTTATTTATTAATCATATGTATGTGTGCTCTTCCCGTCAATTCATCATGTAAACATTTCTTTCTGTGCATTCTTTGCTCCTCATTACACAACCTTTTCTGTTTACTTAAGAATTCTAAATATACGCCAGTGGCGGTGGCTTTTTTATAAATCAACGGGAAAAAGGCCTTGTGTCTATTATTTTAATTTTTTTTTCTTTCTTTCCTTTTTTTTTTTTTTTTTTTTTTTTTTCAAACTTTAAATCCTTCCGATCCTTAGTCTTAACTCGGAATGACATCTGTGAAACTGCTTCCAGAACTCCAGACTAAAACTGTCAAAACTCTTTATTGGCGAAATCCAACGGAGAAAAATAAAAGAAAAATAAACGCATGATTCCGACTTCCAAGCATGCATACTCCGTGGATTTGTCGGCGTTTCGTCTGTTGTGAACCGATTGAAACTCCGCATATACTCCGAGTAAATATTAGGTCGAGAAGACTCGGGCGATGGAATAGATACCAACGAGCACTGTGGAATCCGGTAAGCCGAGTTCAAATGCAATCAAGTCTATTTCATTTCATTTCATTTTTTTTTTTTTTTTTTTACTAGGTCACCGCCTGTCAATACCACAAGGCCACTCGAAGATAAGGGTTAATGAGGGTTAGTTGATCGGTGAGACAACACCGAAGTTTTCGGTAATGGTGGAACTTGGGTGGTGTGTTTTTTTTGTTTTTGTTTTTTTTTGTTGTTTTGTTTTTTTTCATATAGGACGGCTCAACGGGTACTTGTTTACATTAGATTTGAAAACGAGCATGTTATAGTCAGCAGGAAAACAGACCCGCCATATTGTGTTCCACAGACAGGCATTTTCAGGAAATAAATTTTGCGCAGAAATACTTATACCTTAACTGCAAGAAAATCCATCACAGGACGGGTAAAATTAATTATTTGTAGGTGAGTGCGTGTTTCTGTGCGTGTTTCTGTATATATATATATATATATATATATATATATATATATATATATATATATATATATATATATATATCACGCAAACAGATGGGCAGACACATTGTAGATACAATTAAAAAAAATATGAAAGAAAGAGTAATTTTTAGAGAATTTAGTTGCATTTTGGGGGTGTGTTCCTTTGGACAATTTTCACAACAAATCAATCAATCAATAAGGGTTTTATCACTCCATGAGGAACCCATTCCTGAACTTTAGCCATCTAACTCTGTCCCGAGCTATTCGCTGCGATGTGGAACCCATGTGTTGTATCAGGTCGTCCCTGCATCTCGTTCTTGGTCTTCCCTTTGGCTTATGTTCACAAGGTGTCCATTCTGTTGTCCTGATTGACCATCTGTTGTCATGTTTTCTTGCTATGGGCACTACCCACCTGTGATTGGATGTTTTGATGGCAGTATTGATGTCAATAATTCTTGTTTATTAGAGGATCCATATGTTTGTCTTTGTGTCTTGTACAGTGATGCCTAACATTATCCTCTCCATCTTCCTTTGTGCTACTGCCAAGATTTCACTTTGGCGAGTTATCAGAGTCCATGCTTCACTATCGTAGATAATCACAGGTAGTACATATTCATTGAAGATCTTCCCTTTGATTGACATACTTGTTTTTCGGCTTCTCATATTTTCCACTTTCCCAACCAAGAGTACATCTTTATTTTTACTTTTTTATTCGCTTCAAACAAGACATATTGCCACTTGAGCGTAATGAGGCTACTATTTGGTATGAAGTCTAACATTGGACTGTAGGGAGTTGAGCGGCTAGATGCTTGTTCTCTTTACATTTAAACTTCTGCATGTTAGTACCGTTAGGGAAGAAGGAAACAGGAAGGGACTCCCAAAGCCTAGCCGTCCAAGGGAAGAAACTATTATAGTAGACGACTTTCCAGTATCTAAAGACACCCACAGTGAAGGATGGGATTTTGCTGTTTGTTGGGTTAGTCAGTCGTATGTACGTGGAGAGGCACCAGAGTTTATCCGAGCACATTCAATTGAAGTATTTGTAAAGCAGTCATGGTGATACAACATTGAGGCGATGGGGCAGAGGTTGGAGCTTGGATGATAGTGCGAGATCTATTAGATTTTTTACTGTTTTTTCTTACCCCTGTTTAAGTGGTAGATGCACCAGCTCAGATACGATAACTGTTAGCGTTGAGACGATTAATCGGAATCGGGAATCGGAAAAAATCGGTACTTATGGAAGAATCGGAATCGGTATCGGAATCGTAAAAATGTGTGCCTATTTTCCGATAACAAAAACGATTCCTTGAATTGTCTGTTTCATTTGATTTTATTTAAAGCAAAATCCTCCACTGCTGATAGTAATAATAAAATAATAAATATTTATTGATTTTAAACTTCCAATAAGACTAAAATCTATAGATCACTCCCCCCCCTACAATGTCTTTTTACGTTTGAGAAAATATATGCACTTTTAAGATGTGTTTTTATGTTAGCCCGGAAAAATAACAACTTTAAAGTTAAATATTTAGAGATTTATAAAGACTCAGACTCGGTAATTGTATCAGAATTGGGAATTTAGTACAGAATCGTCCCATCACTAATAACTATACTACATTTCGTTATACATTAACTACCCATATATTAGATAAGAATAACGACTGACTTCTGTGGCCATTTGCCACTAAATAGTTGATCCTGGGAGTAACAAAAAAATAGTGGAAACGAGGACAGAGCTCAAAATGTTTGGGTTTATATAGAATAGCTTGCCTGTCTCTTAGATGATTAGGTTTACTTCCGGTCAATCCGTGGACTCTTCAGAAGACAAGGGAGACAATCATTGATCAATTAGTAAGTGTATTATCAAATCCGATAATATAACGTAATTAACACATAGAATATAGTTGTTTTCAATCAAAATTTGAAAAATAGTTGTAAAAATATATAAAACATGCAATGTAATACATAAAGTTATCTTGAGGGATTTTCAAAGTCGGACTCGAATAGCATTTAATCTGACAAGCCAAACGTTGCTTCTGGCTGACCAATTTTTATTTGTTATAGTTGTGCCATATTATTAGCAATATAAAAACGTATATACAGTTGGTTCAAAAAAAATACCTAACCCGTCGAGACGACAGCCCATTTTATACATTTTTAAATAATCACCTAAAATAAAAAATAACCAAGTGGGATAACTCATCTATTTTAATTTAAGAATATAATAGAAGTTTTCTAACTTAGAATTAAAAATGTATTTACTTTTCTGCGTATTTTTCTTAATTGCAAACAAATTAAAGTATTAAATGATTCCACTGCATCGCGGACAACGCCGGGGTCCTTTTATATTCTTAAGTATTTTTCCAACGATGAAATACGGACAAGATATCAGAAATATAGTAAATGAATTTGGTGGTGTCGTTTATAAAGCGTTTGTCGTGGGTGCGAAAGTACTGTTGCTTAAACAATCTGTTAGTAATCTGTTGGTGAAATATCGAGGGAATATGGAGGATGTTGCACGATACCGTATCCTGTTCCTCAAAGTAACACGATGAACAGATTTCAAAACTAAACACTTTAAATTTGTCCCAGAGCAAATATTAACTAAGAATAGCATCTGCAAAACCGTTTCCAGAACTTTAATCTCACACTTTCGGTGGCCTCGTAAGTCTCCCTTCCCTTGTTTTTTGTCCTTTAGTCCTCACATTCCATGAGCTGTGTTTCTGACAAAGAGAGAAGAATTGCTGTTTTCTGAGTAGGGGTCTATCCATATAACACTTATCGTTGGTTAGTTTTTGATCTTGAAGTAGTAGCTTTTAATTCCTTACATAAAGTGACTTCTTGTCTTGTCTAGAGCGATTTCCATAAAAATCTTAAAGAGTAAAGAAACAGAAAAAAAACTTGCCAATCTTACTTATATGTAAACGTACACCTTATATTTTCCAGTATCTTGCCTCCTATGAACTAACTGATGCGCCGCGTCTTTTCCGACCGGAAACGAGGTCGCTTATAAATTTAGTGCGTGAGTGCTGTAATGAATATTGACGCAGACATCCACTGACAGCTGTTTCGTCGTCTATGACTCATCAGTATAGCTAGACCAAACCATCGACTATACGCCGGGATTAAAAACTCGAACATATCACAAAATGGTGGACAAAATCTCATTCCGATTAATTAAGTTTTTCTCCTAAAAGATAACGCCTAATTTATAGAACCCAATTCCAAGTTAACAACAAAAAAAGCAGCAGCAGCAGCAGCATCGAGTAACAACAACCAAAACAATGGAAGTAGAAAAGGATTTCTTCAAAATACTCAGCTTTGATTGGTTAAATACTTAAATTTTCATTGGTTTATGAGATCCCTTTAGCCAATCAGGAACAATAGCTCTGGGATTTAACGCAACTTATCAAACAATAATATTCTTCATAAGTTTTGGTTTCGGTTTCGATTATAGCTGGTGGCACTCAAGTCATTTATTATTTATTTTTTTTTTTTTAGTAATTGCTAATCAAGAATCAGCTATCAGGGATCAGCTATCAGGGATCAGCTATCAACAAATAATCCATAATTTGAGAATATCAACGGACACATGTTCTTACTTCACCAGTGCCACCACAAGTATCAACGAATTGCTAATCCACGAGCACCTTATCTTCATCGACAAATGAATCGATAAAGCCAACCAATATCCAATGATTTCTCTTACAATGTTATTATCAAAAACAAACGACGAAGGATCATCTATATATTAATAGGATAGCGGCTGTGTTATTTATTTTGTGTCACGCTTACATCAAAGTGACTTGTTCTCAAAGTGACTTGAGAAGCATTGTTCTTGGCCTTCGGGACAAGATCAAAGTATAGTATCTATCTTCAGATGCTGCACTTCTATTTCTTGTTCTCTTTCGGTGGAGGAGAAATCCTTCACGACTGAGACAATTTTTATTTTTGTACCTTTTCTCCACGTTAAAAAACGACCCTGGTGTCTAACTCTGTCTCGTGGGGAGGCATAGTAAATAGGTACATCAAAGTGACTGTCATTTAATTGTTATGGACAACCATTTCTTGTAATAAATAATTTTACCAAGCATTCTTCATGAGTTGTGGTTTTGGTTTCGATTATAGCTGATAGCACTCAAGTCATTAATTTTTTTATAAATAATTTTACCAAGAATTTTTCATAAGTTTTGGTGTTTATATATATATATATATATATATATATATATATATATATATATATATACTTAATTTACTCACATAAAATTGATATACGAAAGTATAGATTTATGCGTAAACTTTAAGTATTTATTCAAAAGTGCTCAATACGTAGGTAGAGCTAGTTAGTAAGTTATAAAATGTATATGGCGATTAAGCTACACTGAATATGCCGCGTTTCACCCACTCTAGGATTCTTCAGGCTTATGCGCGAATTCTGTGGTTGTTTGTCGTTTTTATATGCGCATCTTCTATTGAGATTTTAGTTAGCCAATCAGCTTTCTAGTATCCACCGCGTCCTTCCTATCAACCAATGAGCATGCATTTATCGGACAAAGGCCTATTTGACCTCTGGTTGACCTGTTCCTTTATGTGTGCTCTATTTATCCTGGATATTTAGTTTCTTGATCTGTTTTAAATCTAGGTTAGTGTTTTTTTTTGTTTTTTTTTATTAATGTTAGTTTATATATAAATAAATAAATATATATGTGTACACATATATATGCACATATATATACATATATATATATATATATGTATATATATATATATATACATACACATATGTGTGATCGTTTATGTATATTCATGTTTATTTAATTTATTTATTTGTTTATTTTCTATTGTTTTTGTTAGTTTTAAAACTATTTTGTATCGCTATCCTAGAGTAAATTTTATCTTGTGGACACAGTTGTTTTCTATTTCTCTTCTACAGTTTAATAGATGTTGGGGTACTATAAAGTACAGGATAGAAAATTTTTCATGAAAGCATAATCTACATGGGTCGTCTAGGTCTCTACACGTGGTAGCTTGTCTTATTATTTTCCATTCGACTCCCGCGAATGTCCGATTTCCTTGAGTTCCCAGTATTTATTCGCTAGTGTTGTGTTCATACGGTGTTTTTTATTCTTATTATGACCACAAAAGTACATTAAACAATAAAAAACACCGTATAAAAATAACACTAGCGAATAAATACTGGGAACTCAAGGAAAGCGGACATTCGCCGGTAGTCGAATGGAAAATAATAAGACAAGCTACCACGTGTAAGGACCTAGACGACCCATGTAGATTATGCTTTCATGAAAAATTTGCTATCCTCTACTTTAAAGAACCCCAAAATCTATTAAACTGTAAAAGAGAAATAGCAAATAACTGTGTTCACAAAATAAAATTTACTCTAGGATAGCGATACAAAATAGTTTTAAAACTAACAAAAACAATAGAAAATAAACAAATAAATAAATTAAATAAACATAAATATACATAAACGATCACACATATATGTATGCATATATATATATGTATATATATGTGCATATATGTGTGTACACATATATATATTTATATATAAACTAACATTAATAAAAAAAAAACACTAACCTAGATTTAAACCAGAACAAGAAACTAAATATCCAGGCTAAATAGAGCACACACAAAGGAACAGGTCAACCAGAGGTCAAATAGGCCTTTGTCCGATAAATGCATGTGCGGTGGATACTAGAAAGCTGATTGGCTAACTAAAATATCAATAGAAGATGCGCATATAAAAACGACAACAACCACAGAATTCGCGCATAGCCCTGAAGAATCCTAGATTGGGTGAAACGCGGAATATTCAGTGTAACTTAATCGCCATATACATTTTATAACTATATATATATCTTGTTTTTACAAAATCAAGACAACTAAGATTGGATTGATAGCAACAAGTAGTGTATTTTCAATGTTCGTTACAAATATTTTGCGACCAATCGGACAATTTCAAACCTTATATCGTTTGAAAATATTCCCAAGAACAGCCTTTCTTTAGAGGTTGAGAAAAACACGTTTTAATGAACAATATGGAATCCATTTCCTTTTAAGGAAAACTATGTGATAAAAAACTTACCTACATTTCTTCCTTCAGAGGATTTTGTATATCTACCTATTTTCGTATCTCTATTTTTAAGTGTTTCAATCACTTATTCATTTATCCTTGCAACCAATTACCTATGTTCACTTAATTAAGGTTAATGCTATTTCTCTCTAAGAATATATATATATACACGAGTGTGCTGATGCTGGTAGTCAAATTGAATATTGAAGTGCCCATATCTTTGGTTCTATGGGAAACTACATGAAAATTTGAAAGCATTTTGAAGATTATAATACTATTTTATGGTCAATATTTTATGGCAATTGGTAAGAAAGAGACTGTATTTCCAAACCAATAAAATATGCCCAAATTTGTATATATAGTGTCCTGGCAGATCAGCTTCTACTTTGGGATGAATTTTACGTAGTTTTTTTCTTTTTCTTTTTTTCTTGCTTATTCGTCTCCCCTGTGACATTGCCAAGCCACTAATATGTATATATATATATATATGTGTGTGTGTGTGTGTGTATGTGTGTATATATATATATATATATGTGTGTGTGTGTGTGTGCATATATATATATATATATATATATATATATATATATATATATATATATAAAGAGAGAGAGAGAGAAATACAAACATAGAAAGAGAGGGGGAGCGAGACAGAAAGTAACGGAACACCCAACTTGCAGCCTCTTCCGCCGAAAGAACATCCCCTTAAAATGATATTCCCATTCCCTAGCTCAATTTTGAAGAGACCAACTTGGATAGCCTCAATTAACAATCCGGTGCACTGAGAGACACAGTGAGGATGGGTGGTGGTCGAATAAGTGGTGCTTTTCTATGACACGCAACATGTCGGAACTACGCAGACGTCACCAATTAAATTACAAATACGTAGCAATTACTTTACCAATAGAAGATACTCTAAATATAAAACAAGAGATGAAGAGTTATTGTGCATACCTATACGAATGTGCTGATGCTGAAAATGTAATGATTTTGCATAACCCAAGAGTTTTGCACCACTTTTACGCATAATAATTTTCAAGATATAATGCTGTTAAATCTTGAATCAAGAATCCTTATCTCAATTTTGGTCTAAATTCATACGTGCTTTTTTTTTAAACTACAACTGAAGACCAAAACTTAAGGCCTCTTTTAAAGCTTATAGTTCTTTTAATTTTAATTTATCCTTAGAATGAATTAAACATAAGGGAATCTTTTTTTTCTAATTCCTTTTTCACCCTAAACAAGACATTGTTAGGAGCTACTAATTGGGATCATGCCTAACAGGAGTTTGTGGGGAGTTGAGCAGCAGGATGTCTGTTCACGTCACACTATAACTTCTATCAAAGTAAAAGGCGTTTTGAAATCGCGTAACCACAACAGCGACGAGGTTCATATTTTGTTGCTTATCGAGTTGGTCGGGAGTGTTTACGTTAAGTAGTGAACAAATGCTATGAGTTCATCAAATCACATTTCATTAAAGTACTTGTAAAACAGGCATATGGATGCAACAGTGCGACGATGGGTCAGAAGTTGGAGCTTGGCGGAGAGTGCGGGACCTATTAGATTTGATAATATTTTTTACCCTGTCTAAGAGTAAAAGACTCACAGTAGATGCACTAGCCAACAATACTCATGGACGATTTGTGACTTTGTAAAAATATAGGATACTCTATATGGTGTAAGTTATTTTCTAGCACGGTAGAGGAAGCCCACTTTCCTGGCAGCAGTTTTGGCAAGGTCATCAATTAATGCTGCCTGCGAATGAAATGAGGACTTTGAAGGATGACCTTCCACGTTTTGGTGTTTTATTTTTGTCATGACAATCAGTAAATTGTGGAGGTAATTTTGTAGTTTTTAAAGTAAAGAAGCTTAGTATTAGTAGTATCAATGTTATCATCCATTTACAACCCCATTCCATTATAGACTGAAGGTTGTTTATATATATATATATATATATATATATATATATATATATATATATATATATATATATATATATTCGGACGATATCAAAACATCGTTAAAACTCACTACTCGTTCAAGCAGCCGCCAATAGCGTAATGGTTAGAAGCCTTGACTGCCGTATAAACGGTCGGGTTTCAATCCTGGCTTGAGGTAGTTGCCTGTCTAGCCGCACTGATGAGCTGTGAAACAGCGAAACAGTGCTGTATGTGGATGACTATATATATATATATATATATAATTATTAAATACCTAGAGACACTAGTATTTCATCCTTTCATCAGTGCAGAATGTCACGATTAACACCGGTCGATAGATTCGAACCTAGCAACAGAAGCCATATATGACTCCATTAGCTAGGACCAAACCCATTCGGCCACCGTTAAGCGCGAGAAATACTGTTGAAATTTAAACATTTATTTTTTAATGCTTTTAACGTCTGTCAGTGATCTAATCATTATACGATGATCTGCGCGTGTATATATATATATATATATATATATATATATATATATATATATATATATGAGAGAGAGAGAGACAAACAGACAGACAGATAGAAAGAAAGAATTAAATAAAATAGACGTTTTTGTCTATTAATTCTGTTTTTAATCCTTTCCAACTTCCGAATAACGGCCGTCACTTTTGGCAGGAACTGCCTCATGTAATCGCCATATATGTTGTAAGTTCGAGTACATTCCTATCCTTCTGGATTCATCAGCAGGGATAGATTAATCTAACTGGCTTTGAACATTTTATATATATATATATATATATATATATATATATATATATATATATATATATATATATATATATATAATATAACGTGTGTATTTATTTCATTGGTTTTATTGATAGTAGGTTTTTTAGTTTTTATTAATAATGCTTCTAGCATTTGAATCTTTTGTTTATTATGGTTCCGTTCAAATAATAACGTGTTGTCAACTAAAATCTTTTAAAACTGAGACAAGGGGCAGGAATGTTGATTAGTCAGGTGGTTAAATATACCATTGTTTTCGAAGCGATGCATGGTTAATCTTCCCGACAATGGCGTGGTAGTCAAACCTATGTTTCACCTTTACTGCTGGAGATACAGTTTCCCAAAGGGCATTTGAATTTATAAACAACAAACGTGTCTTAATAGCTCAGGCATTTACTTTAAAGTAAATCGTAATCTAAACGTTCTGGTTTTGATTCTTGGTGGTGACGCACGAGTTATTTTTTAACTTCTTAAATTATTACTATATATTGTGTCCAATATAATATTAAATACGAAATTTGCATTAATAAAAATATCATATTTTTACGACCGGGCAATACCGGGCGACCTGCTAGTAAATATATATATATATATATATATATATATATATATATATATATATATATATATATATATATATTTGTTTACTGTTTTGGGGGGGAAGAATTCCAACAAAATGCTCAATTACGAAGAAAAACTTTTTCGATATAAGAGCTTAATATTTTCTGAACTTCTGTACATAAATACATATATATATATATATATATATATATATATATATATATATATATATATATATATATATATATAAGAACAAGTAGTTAATAAAAACATGTTAAAAACACTTTGAAAAAGAGTTAAAAACATATTTAATTTTAAAAAGGAAGCACAAAATAAGTGGATAGTCCTTAATCCGCGGAGTTTCGAAGAAATACTTTCCTTTTCATCAGAGGGTAGGATTTAGCTAAATGCGGGATCGGATCTTGCTTACAAAAGTATTTGATGAAACTACAAGTCATAGATATTACTTGGTAACAAATAGTGAAGCAGAGGGAATATGGTGAAGAAAAAGGTGATTTCACGTGAATGAATAGTCTGGTGAAGGGTAAAATATCCAATTTATATATATGTGTGTGTGTATGTATGTATGTATGTATGTATGTATGTATGTATGTATGTATGTATGTATTGCTAATGTTTAAATGGTGCATATGCAAATAAAACAAGGAAGGAAATAGTGAAGAGGTTCCGCGTGTGTCATGGTCAAATTAAGATGAAGAGCGTTGTTAGATTTCGAGTGGCTTTCGAGGAAGAGATTCTTTTCTTGAGTAATAGAAAATAAAAAATAAAATAAGTCATCTTTTTTTAAATTCGTTTTGCACAAATTGCTGGCAAACTTAAAGAAAAAACAAAGTTGCTTTTCACAATGATCGCAAGATTACGGATCGCTTGACTGCAAAAACAGATACCACACTTTGATCTTAGCCAAAAGACCAAGTAACCGTATTATATAACATATATATGTATAATCAACGTTTGTTTCTGTAAAGCCTTTTCCTTGTATACTTTAATATTATATTAAATGTGAGTTAATCAACGTTTTTTTTCTCTAAAGTAGTGGGTGATAGGCAGGGGGTAACTTCCAGTGATGACGGCATTTCTCTTAAAGTTATCGTGTTAAGTGGGGGGACTACTTGACATTATCATCACATGGATTGGCGAGTGTTTCCTCTTGTTTAATAGAGTATAAGGATCACTGACACGAATTCATCACATGTTTACGGAAGAGAGAACAGTAAGTAAAGAGTTATGGTCACCACGTTCCTCGGACTTGTTATAATGTGATGTTTATCTTTGTGTTATTTTAAAATAAAAACTTTATGCAAATAAGCCTCACAATCAAGACCAACTGCAGGAGAGCATTACCAACGCTTTCAGGAAATCACCAGAGAAGATCTACAGTCAGTATCTGCAAACGTTGTTAAACGTGCCCAGAAATGCATAAATGTCGACGGGGAGCACTTCCAGCATCTTTTATTACACTACATGTAATTTAAACGATAAAAGAATGTTCCTCCTCTCGGCTACATTTTTCTGGGTTACTTTTAAGTGGGCCATCCTGTAAAACATATTAAAGATTCTCGTCTCCTCCTTCTCTCTGGTTTGATAGATGATATCATCACTGTTCACGTTTATCCATTAGCGTTCGGCATTACTGGATAACATCAGAATTTAATGATATGATCAACTGTGAACGTTTTTTGTTTTGTTTTGTTTTTGTTTCTGTTGTTGTTGTTGTTTTGGGGTTTTTTTACGTGAGAACCAACACGTATCAAAGCCTGGCCATTCGATGATAAGGGTCATTGAGTGTACGGCGTAGTAATCGTTAGTGGTGGAAATTTAGTATAATTTAATTATTTAGGGAAACGGCTCAACAGGGACTTGTTCAAATTGGAATTGAAGATGACCATGTTGTAGTTAGCCCGAAAAACAGGTCAGCGGAACTGAGTTCTACAGGCAAGCAAATCAAGAAAAGAAGCTTTGTTCATGGAATCTGCGTTTAGATGTAGGCACAGATAGAGAGTGGAGAAAATTGATGATAATAATTGTAGTTACTGTTTTTTGTGAAAGTCTGTCAAGGGAAAACCATAGATTGAAACTCAGGTGAGCACTTGCCATGAAAATAACGATAGACCAGAAACAGGTTAGCAATGTCTCTGCTGTGAGAAAGAATTTGAAGGAAGGAAAGGACATCATCTACTAGGTTTCGAAGCCGGTTTTGAACGCTATCAAGGCAGGATATGATGGTCTAAGCAACTCCTGCCAAGATGTGGCAATACTACTCCATCTTAGAGCGTACTTGGCTCTTATACAGGTAGAGAATTGCATGTGCAGTGAGATATTTACTAGAGCAGTAGAATGATACAATAATTTTTCCGGCGATCTTCGCATTTGATATATGGGCTCTATTTCACATCAAGAGTGAAGGTCAGTCCCAGAATCTTGTCAAAATAGGTGAGGGTCAGACCGTTTATAATGAGAAGAGAGAAGTTTGGTTTTAGATGCATTAAAATTAACCAGCCACTTTTCCCCATTGTACCACGTGCTCAAGGTCAGAAAAGAGAGAATCAGAACGATTTTGGTCATTGTCGGTCTTTAAAGTGTTGCGATAGATGATAGTGTCGTCTGCATAGATGTCTACGAATGACCTAAGAATGTGGTTTAGGAGATCATTGATGAACATCTAAAAGAGAGGACGCCAGCATTGATACTATGAGCTTCTGATTTCTGCCCATCAACCGCTACTCTTAAAAACCTCTTCAATTTTTACAATTTTCCAGTTTCAGTTTTCTTGTTTTTCTTCTTCTTCTTCTCATTATTATTATTATTATCATTATTATTATTATTATTATTATTATTATTATTATTATTATTATCATCATCATCAAAATCCACGAAATATAAAAAGTCTATGGCTAAATAATCCAGTTCATAGAATCCTAATAAGAAACTATCCATCCAGCTATGCATCGCAGCTTATATTGTCGAAGTACTCTCAAGATCCTTTGGCATCTTTTTGTAATTAGTTGAAGAATAGTCACACTATTTGAACCAATTATATTTGCGACGTCAGCGTATTTCTAAGGTTTGTGATAATGGCAGGGAAGGGTCTCGCACAATCTATTAAAGCGATTTATGCCTTCCTTTGCGATTTGCTCGTACACACGCTCCGCTCCGACCGATCCATTACATTTGATAAGACTGACATGGCTTATCTCCCTTTTCTCCGCGATTTACACTTCCTGTGTGGTGTTGCTATCCCACCTCTTCTCCCTTCGCCCTGTATGTCAGATGGCGCCGAAAGGTCGTCATCCGATTCATTTCTCTTTGAATCATGGTATTCATATTACGCTTGCTTTTTTTTTTTTAATTATTTATTTATTTTATTTTCTTCGTCTCGTTCTACTATTTTTAATCTATTCTCTTCCATTTTTCTTCCTATGATGGAATATATGTCGAACGGAAATATTATACGTCGAGCTCCAAGATATACATGGGTAAACCTGTGGATTTTGTGTGTGTGTGTGTGTGTGAGAGAGAGAGAGAGAGTGTGTGTGTGTGTGTGTGTGTGTGTGTGTGTGTGTGTGTGTGTGTGTGTGTGTGTGAGAGAGAGTGTGTGTGTGTGTGTGTGTGTATGTGTGTGTGTGATGGTTTCGGATAGTTTGAAAAATCACTATGTATGCCGCTCCAGTAGATATCTCACTGCCGATGCAATCCTCTACCTGTATAAGAGCCAAGCACTTACTAGGATGCAGTACTATTGCCACATCTGTCAGAAGTCGCCATTAAAAATGCGTGATAAAAACTTGAATAATTAGACTTACTATCTTTCGAACTACTGGAAAAATGTAATTTAACCCCTATTTTTTTTTTCAATAAAAGGAGCAAAGACTAAATTTTAAAATAATAACAGGTTTAATAGCAAAATATGCAATATTTTTTTTAAATCGGTTTTCTTTTTAAAAGATTTCAAGAAAATCAACGAATTTTAAATGACTTCGAACGTAATAAATATATATGAATTCCAAAAAATCACTTACCTATAAAAAAAATAGTAATCAATGGGTACTTCCATTTTTCATTGTTAAGAATTTATCCGTATTTATATTTTATATTCCATGTACTTTTTAAATAAAATAATTTTTAAGCAAGGATTAAAAAATACCGCGACTTTAAATTGTCATATCAGATGGTCACAGAGCGGGTTTGTCTCCCTTTCTTCCAGTAGAGAACTACGATGACCTAAAAGCGCCATAATTAATCTCCCTTTTTTTTATTTCTGACATGTGTATGCTGTCAACAAAAGTTAGTCTATGGGTCACCTTACTTGAAAAATGATCATATTCACTCATAAGTAAGTTTACTTTAATAAACAAAGCCCTCGACAAATTTTCCATTTTTTATTCTCTTAAAGAAATACATGAGTTTTTGATTTAAAATATTTTATTTCTTCTTTACAGAATGATTTTTTTTTAAATATCTAAAATAAAACAACATTGAATGAAATAGAAAAAATTATAGTAAGTGCTTAATATTTATTAGACAATATTTTCAAAATATGAGGTTCCACTTTAAAAAAAAATCAACGTGGTTTTAAAAAAAATGTTTTAAACTTTTTACTTTACAGGTAAATTTGCACAAAACTATTGTTTTGTTTTCGTTTGTTTGTTTGTTTGTTTGTTTTAAATTAGATTATTTTATTTATTGATCTTTTATCTTTAATTTATGATATATAAATCTGAGGTGAGAAAATTATTTATTTTCATTTTAATAGACATTTCGAAATTCGAAATGGGGGGGGTTGAATTAAAAAAAAAACGTTTGTCTAAAATATTATATTCGGTTTATTGGAAAGAGCATAAAATTTCACATTAAACCTAAAAATATCTAAAAAAAAAAAAAAAAAAAATTGAACCAATAGAAAAATTTTGATAGATTTTTAAATTGAAAACATTGAAAAAATTTAACTCGTAAATTTCAATTCATTTCATTACGTAGAAAAAATGTCTGCTTGAGCGCGCGCAGGTACTTTGTAAACACTGTTGTTTTTTTTTTAAATAAAAAATAATATTTCTATTATTTTTCAAAAAACTTTAATAGTTTATTTTGAAAGTATATTCTATAAATAAATTTAATAAACCACTTTAAAAAAAGAAATTACGAGTTTTGTATATTTTATTCGCAGATGTCAAAAATTCCCAAAAAATTCTGACACACCTAGTGCTTATCTAATCTTTAAGTTAACAATGCCTTACTCCCGAGTCCCCACATCTCACATGGATATCTTAACAAACACATCGATAAACTAATAAGGGTGAAATGGGTTCTGGCACACCTTTAATTACTATACTTACCTAGAAATTGCCAGGAATAGGCTAACATAAACCATTTAATCAAGTTAATGATGGGATCACCCTCTAGCTATCCTATAACATCATTCTAAACTACACCGATTAATACTAATAAAACACAATACACCATTAACGGGAAAATGGTAAGTGAACTTTCCATACTTACAAATAAAAACACGCATACCCTATGCGACTAATCTATAATATAAATCTCAATTGTCGGTTAGTGTGTGTGTGTGTATGTATGTATGCATGTATGTATGTATGCATGTATGTATGTATGTATGTATGTATGTATGTATGTATGTATGCCAAAGACTTTCGACGGACGCGATGGATCCTGAAGAGATCGGTATTGTTTAAGAGCTCGACATCTCGGACGACAAATATCGAAAAATTGGCCACAAACATTAATTCCTTCGCCCCTAGCTGGCCAATTTTCTAGAAGGAAGGGGTCGGTTTTTGCGTCACTATGTTCGCAAGTCATCATATCGGTTGGATTGACTACGCTTAATTTCAACGTTCCGAACTTCCGGTCTGACGATGGAGACCTCGGCTAAGACGTCACGTTTTTTTAACCTTTTTTCTCCTTTTTTTTTGTTTTTACACCTCTGTCTACTGTTGTTTTGATTCTTTCACTTTTACTACCACTCTTTTACACCCCCTCCCGTAGCTCTTTACTACACCACCTACACACACCCGGGAAACGGGCATCCCCGCTACTGTTGTTTTTATTCCCCCACCTGGGGTTCCTTACTACACCATCTAAACACCCGGGCAACGCCGGACACCCCCGCTAATATGTTTATAAATAGTATATTGAATGTTGGTATATACCTACGAGAATGATTATCGTAAAACAGCGTTGCATAATGAAGCTAAACGCATGATTAATTTCGGACTTTAACTAGGTACTTTACTCGGTGTTTCGTGTGAACTGAGGAGATCTACTAATATAGACTACACTGCCGCCAAAAAAGAAAGTCCGCAGTTGTCATTTAATGCCTCATTTGATTCGCCTTTTATTCTTCTATAATTTTACTTGTTCATATTCGATATTTAATTGAAGTATCCTAGTGTTCACGTCAATCAAAAAAATTAGCTTCAAATCGAAAAGGCAAAAAGAAACTCCGCATCAACAAATTAGCTCAAAACCAGCTTAAAATATCCACGTTTTAGCATCGTAATTGTTGTTGTTCCTATGTTATACAACGTAACATTTAGTCCATATACCTCGAGTCCCTTTTAGTGATCGTTAGGAGCTCATTAATCTCGACCTTTCTGGTTTATCCAATCGAGAAATCGGCCGCAGATTAAAATGCAATAAGAAAACGGTACGAATGACTGTGCAAAAGCACCAAAACACCGGCAGTGTTCGTGATGCCTCTAAATCTGGTCTTCCTAGAGTTACCTCTTACATAGAAGACAATGCTATCAAGATCCGTAGCCGCAGAAACAGATTTGAAACGGCTCCCCAAATCCAACAATAGTATAATCAAAATTACAGTATAAATGAACAGATTGAAGAAATTTAATTTGCTACGCTGTGTTCCAAGTCAATGATTTCTGTAAAGATAGTGAAGGTTCAGTTTTGGTGTGGAGCTCCAACCGCCACGACCCCGTCCTGCCGCTGGATCAGGCTGGTTGGGACAAGAGAATAAAGCTGGCTCTGGTTTCACTTTAAACAAACTCTCAGCGTGTGTCATCCATCATTTCTTATCCGCTCCAAGTCCTGTTGCTATCTGAATCTCTAAGCAGATCTGTTTAAGACAGTCTTGCTCACATGCGTGGCATGGGGAATAGGCTAAAGAGGTGTCCCAAACATTGCCTGCTCAACTACATCCTGGGTGGCTTAACACGGTAAGTGGAACACTACTAATCCGCTCGAAAAACAAGAACAAAAAAATACCTATCAATAATGCGACATGGAACGTTTGTACAATATATATATATATATATATATATATATATATATATATATATATATATATATATATATATATATATATATATATATTATCAATTTCATTCCCGTTTCCTTGTACCTATTTGTGAATTATTCCACGGATTTCTGCCTTTTGGATGACTTTGAATCATCTTCAGATTTTTGACTTACTTGTAGTTTCATCAAATACTTTTGCAAGGAAAATCTGATCCCGCATTTTGCTAAATCCTACCCTCTGATGAGAAGGAAAGTATTTCTTCGAAACTCCGCGGATTAAGGACTATCCACTGATTTAGTGTTTTCTTTTTAAAATTAAATATGTTTTTAACTCTTTTTCAAGGTGTTTTTTAACATGTTTTATTAACTACTTGGTCTCATATATATATATATATATATATATATATATATATATATATATATATATATATATATATATATATATATATATACTATCAGGCTGCCCGGCATTGCCCGGTCGTAAAATATGCGTAAATGTGATATTTTGATTAATGCAGATTTCGTATTTATTATTATATTATATTGGACAAAATATATAGTAATGATTTAAAAAGTTTTTTAAAAAATGACTCGGTGCTACGACCAAAAAATCGAAACCATAGCTTACGATTTACTTTTTCCTTTGACGTTAATGCTTGAGCTATTTTTTTTTTAATTTTCACACTTTTGCACAGATTTTCCCCGGCTAAAACCCAAATATAAAGTGTCACATGGGTTCGAATACATGTATATATTAAGTGTCATATATGTAGACCAAAAACTGGCGAAAGAGTTTGGTAGGCAATTTTTTTTAAACACATATACATACACATACATGAATATATGCAGGAAGAGGCTTGTGTTTACTATAAACTTTTTACGCAAATATTATGCAAGTATAAATCATGTAGAATATCTGCATGAATATAATTACACGTAATAAAGATGATCATCTCATAAGAAAACTGAAAAATCTAATAGGAAATTAATTAAAATGAATGTTTAAAAGAATATGCAAATTAGCTAGATCTTTTTGCAGATGAATGCAATTGACCCATATATAACAAAGTTGTATTTTTTTAAAAATAAATAGAAAAAACGGTTTTTAATATGAATATCAGTGCACACACACCCAATTTATATGAGTATAGATATATATTTGTAGTGTCTGTCTTTGGTTTGGAGCAGGGCTTCTCAACATGAGTCTTCCTAGGGTTCCATTGAAGAATTCTGGGTATTCACAGGCAAAAAAAAAATCCAAACTAGGGATCTACAGTGATGTTTTGGTGGTCCATAAAGAAACCCGTCTCATAATGTATTTTAATTATTAAAAATTAATTTTTACTGTAATTTTGATTTGACGTGAAAAAAACACTGAAGTAGACGTTCAAATTTGTTTGAATGTATTTTATGATTTTAAAAAATTTATAAAATTGCCTTGAAAGCAATAAAAAGAAAAAAGTGATAGAAGTTAGTTTTAAATATACGCCTCAGGCAGTTGTTTCTTTTACTATTGTATTTGCTGCCTAACCTTCGCCCTCCCATACTATGACTAATAGTTATGAGGGGGTTCATCAAGGAAAAAGAAGGAAAAAGTAGTCCATGAATAAAAAAAGGTTGAGAACAACTAGTTTAGAGAATGGATCTTCAATATAGGCTTTGTACGCAGAACGCTTCTCAGTGCAGCTCTCATCAAACCAGTCCTTACGTTTTCTGGAGATTGGTCCAAAGCACTCCATGGCTGTGTTGCTTGCCTTCCATAATATTTCCACGTCTTGACTTTCTATCACCAATGTTTCAAGGCATTCTGCCAGAGTTCCAGAGAAAGATTTTTGGACAGTTTTTGTTTTCAGCCTGTTGACATTCATTCGTTTTCAGTGCTTTCTTTCCTTGGGGTCTTCTCTTTGGTTGGCTGTGTAGATTGAGCATAGTCACTAGGCGGCGGTGGTCTGTCCAGCACCTAACTTCACATGTCTACCGCTCCCTTTTCATGATGATAGAGTCAATTAGATACCATAGCTTTGGACGAGGATGCATCCATGACGTTCTCTATTTGTGGAAAAGGAAGGCGAAACACAGTGTTTGTTATCAACAGATTATGCTCAGAACAGGTTGCAGGATAAGAAAGCCATTCTTATTACATTTTTCAACTATGCTTTCCTATCACACCTTCTCAGGCGGCACTATCACACATGCTACTCTTGCAATAAAGTCACCAACGATGATCAGCTTGTCTGGACCTATGATGATATTCAGAACTTCATAGAACTTGTCTTTGACCTCATCAGAATCAATCATGATAGGGGCATAGTGTGTCTCGGTTTCATTAGTCGGTTGTTCACTCCTTTTGCAGGTTCAGCCAGTTTGCTCAGAAGCGTGCTTTCACTGCAAAACCAACTCCAGGCTTACGCATCTTTTAAGGTTCTCTGCCAATCCAAAAGAATGTGTAACCTTGCTTTCTTTCACTATATTCACCGTTACGCCTTAGTCTCGTTTCATTTAGAGCAACTAAATTAAATTAAATTAAATATTTAAGCGCATTTTACGACCGGGCAATACCGGGCAACCTGCTAGTATATTAGTATATATATATATATATATATATATATATATATATATATATATATATATATATATATATATATAAGTACAAATGTACCTATATAGGTTAATATCATTTATATAATATATATATATATATATATATATATATATATATAATATATAATATAATATAATAATAAATGCGAAATCTGCATGAATAAAAGTATCATATTTAAGCGTATTTTACAACCGAGCAATGCCGGGCGGCCTGCTAGTATATATATATATATTTGTATACATACATATAAATAAATATATGTATGTATATACATAAGAAATATATAAGAAAGTAAGTACAAGTGTACCTATATAGGTGAATAACATTTGTATAATATGTGTGTGTGTGTGTGTGTGTGTGTGTGTGTGTGTGTGTGTGTGTGTGTGTGTGTGTGTGTGTGTGTGTGTGTGAAGTAGAGTACAGTTAACGCCCTGTACTTGAGACCGCTTTTATGCAACAACAATACTGGTATAATTACACAATATGGCGTTTACAGACAAAAAGGAAGGAAATCAACTCCAAATCCAGAGATGTTCTTTTTTATTTTTAATCTCAACTTTCAAGCAAAATATGTTTGTTTGTAGGAAGCAGGTGGAAAACAGTGCCAAGAACTGCAAGAGAATCGCCTAATAATTGCCTCTCGCTTTGCTCAACAACCGTTCCATCATTAGCCAAAAGTCTGAAGTGCCTATAACGATGAGCTAACAATTATTTTTACATGCGGTATTGACACGGACATTCGGTGTCCTTTTTCTTGACCTCTAGCTTTCAGTTCAACTTGCTTAAGCTCAACTAGTGGATCGGCTGGACTTTACTGACCCAAATTTGACAACTGGCCGTTTTCAGTGGTTGTAACAAGCGATCATCCTTGGGAATAAAAGGGTACTATCAGTTCTGGTGTTGCATTTAGATTTTTACCGTCTACGGTCAGTGAAGTCCTCTGGTGAAACTTTAAATGACCCGTATTGTTATTGTAAGTTAGATGCTCTACATTCTCGGCCTAAGCAAGGGACACTCCTACTACCAACACTCTTTTTGCTCCCAAACGCGTTTTGATTTGATAGTTCAAAAAATAATTTAATTCACACTGTTTCTTCTATTTTCCCTTGAGGGATTAAACAATTACTAAAGTTACAAATGCCAAAGACAGAATTTAGAGATAAAGTGATTTTACGGTTGTATGTCCGCATAAGTCCCGGGTAAAACTATTTGTGTCTGTTACCAATTAGTAAAGAATTACTTTTCTTTACGTCGAGATTTCTCCTTTCAAAATTCTGTTGAAATTTTAAAAGACCTTTTATTTAAAGTTTTTAGAACTCATTACTTTCTGTGTGTCCTGTTTGCGGGATTGTAGATCGGTGCGCAAGTGTTGTATTGTCGATTCTGGGATAACGCCGGAAAGTAAGCTAGACGATTATTATGATGATTGCTTAAAAGTCGAGATGATTTGTAAGCTAAAGAATCTACCAGGCATGTTAACTTGTTAGAATGGAACTTAGAAACAAGTTAAGAATTTTAGTTTGAATAAGTAACTTGGAAATGGAATTTTAGTTAAACAAACCAGTTAGAAATATTAGCTAGAATATGAAAGAGCTGGTTGTATCTAGCCATGTAATAAAACGCATTGTGTCTAGTAATTTCTTTCTTCTTCTTCTTCTTCTTCTTCTTCTTCTTCTTCTTCTTCTTCTTCTTCTTCTTCGACTATAATGTAAAATCATATTTTTTATATCTTATTAATCGGTATAGTTTTCTATGTATATCTTGAAACGTGGCTCAGAACGGTTGCGCAAGATACCGAACTGATTTTGGATCCGACAATCTACAGTGTTCGACATCGGTGCAGTGACTGGTTGACGATAGCGTTAGCCTTGGTGATGTATCGCCGGGCTTGGTCAGCTTTCGTTCGGGATGCGGTGAATTCATTGGAAGGAACTGGCTTAACCGATCTTGGATGAATGCCGCATCAAGATGAGAAGAAAACATGTTGCATGTGCAAATCTGCTTCGGCGTCGATTTAAGCTATTCAGTGTAATACATATTTGCAAAAATGTTATCTATGTTTCGTCCAATTTGTTTGATTTTCTTTTTTTAATATTTAGCCCTGCTCGATATTATCTCTTAAGATGCTCATCCATATAGGAACTATCACTCTTACATTCACATCTACGTTCACATTGACCGATGTATAGGACGCGTGCGTTTGTTATTTCATATTTGCTATTGTAAGATGTTCTACATTTCCAGCCTAAACAAGGGACAACCATACTAACAACACTCTTTTCTTTCTTCTTTTTTCTTTTTCTTTTTTATTTTCTTTTTTTTTTTTTTTTTTTTCTTTTTTTTTTTTTTTTTTGCTCCCAAACGCGTTTTCATTAGATATTTCAAAAAATAATTTAATTCACAGTTTCTTCTATTTTCGCTTGAGGAATTAAAGAATTACTAAAGTTACAAATGCCAAAGACAGAATTTAGAGATAAAGTGATTTTACGGTGTGTGTTCGCACAAGTTCCGGGTAAAACTATTTGTGTCTGTTACCAATTAGGAAAGAATTACTTTTCTTTAAGTGGGGATTTCTCCTTTCAAGATTCTGATGAAACTTTAAAAGACCTTTTATTTACAGTTTTTAGTGCTCATTATTTTCTGTGGGTTCTGCTTGCGGCCTCCTTGATCGGTGCGCAAGTGTTGTATTGTTGGTTCCGGGAAGTCCTTCTTTACTGAGGCAATTTTTATATTTGTTGTAATCCAGAGTCCCCCTTTTTGAGAAGGTTTTTCCACATTAAAAACCGGCCTTGTATCTAACGCTGCCCTCCTGGGAAAGCAAGTAGATAGGAACAAATAAGCATACGCAAATATTTAATATATGCGTGCAAAAAAAAATCACTCTGTTTTACTCTATACAGTTGAATTCGTTGGGGTTTTTTTTTTGTTTGTTTGTTTTTTTTGTTGTTTTATTGCTTGTTTGTTTGTTTGTTTGTTTGTTTTGCTTGTGTTTTTTGTAAGTCTCATTGTACAGGGTAGAACGATAAATTTGTTGCCCTAAAGAAAACAACATTATATCTTTATTTTAATGAAAAAATCATGTCAGATACCTTGATTATGTAGTAGAGCAAACATCTATTCAATGTAGCCGCCTTCAGCCTCAATCACCACCTCGATACGTGTATGGAACTGGGGGCATGCTTTTTCCACAAGCGCCGGTGGGAGCACGGCGAATACTCAGTGGATGGTAGCGATCAGGCTGGTTTTAGTGTTGTTATGTTGGTGATGTTCTCGTTGTATGACTAATCGAAGTAGTCCAGCGAGTTCAGGTCGAGGGAGGAGGGAGGCAGTGAGAGAAAGGTACAAATTCGTAGCACTCCTTCTGAAGCCAAGCCTGGGTCTATTTGGACTTCTAGGCCGACGCTGAGTCCTACTGCTACACCCAAGGTCTGCCAGCGGCCACCTGATTGCACCAGGGGTTCACGACACTCTTCAGCACACCCAGGTACACTTTGGTGTTGACTTTCAAGCCGACTTCGGAAAAACCATAACCGTTGCCGGAAACTCCGTTGAGCTATGCGCTCAAGCGTTGAACCGTCTGGATTTTAATTTTGAGGGTGTTGAAAATGGTCATGTTTTCCTAACGTAAAAGAGCATGAGTTGTACAGCGGCGCATCTCCGATCTCGCTCGTTGAACATTGTGTCACTTTCAGACATGATAGAAGGCTCCTATCGTTGTTGGGATTTGTACACAACTGGACAACCAGTAAATGGTCTGCAACAACAAAAAAGAAAAGCGGTTTTCATGAAACGGAAATGGAATCATGTCTTCTTTTCATCGGTGACAATTTTATATTTCCACCCTGTATTTGCCATATGCTAAACCTTCACATACTTTAAGGAGTAGTTATGTCTTTTATTATTAAATACATATGATCATTTGCGAAGTTATGCTGCTTTCAAAACTAGATCTTCATTTTGTTGATGAGCACAACTAGTTATTTCTATTCATGGAACAGAAGAATTGGTGGTCAAGTTTACTTTTCTGGACTCTTCGTATCCTTTCGTGGCGAGACCATGTCATGCACAAAACGCTGTTTTGCCTCCCACACGTGTCTGCGTTTGTTTAACTCTGACCTTTGGAGCCATTAGGTCATTATTTAGACACGATTAACCTGCTGGGAAAGTGCTCTTCATAACTCAAGTTCGCCAGGGGTCAAGCGATGCGTTAGGGAGAGCTAATCTTATAATCAAAACTCTTCTGGAGAAAAACACTCGGGATTGGAGCTTCTGGCTGCAATGAGTACGTAAGCATCATTCACTGTCAACTGATGAATGTCTGTTGTTTCGCAATATAATTTGCATGGAGAGAAGTGGTTGTGATAAAAAGAACGAATTGTGAAGGAGAACTAGTCGAGTGTTTGACAGTGAAGAAAATACGTCGAAATTATGAAGTTGTATTAGCTATTACCGTGAATGCCGTGGGTTCGCTGGACATTTCTCTTTGGAAGATCACAAGTTATTAAAGTTGAGGTTACCATGTCGAGAGTCGGATTACTTGAGAGTTAGAATCTTTAAGTTATGAAGACGTTTTAATTATGAGACGAAAGTTTTGTTTTTTTTACCATTGGCATCGGTATGTTTTGGAGAATTGTTTACGTAATTCTAGAGTTGGACTTCTTGAAAATTGCCGTTACCGTCCTTGTTCTTGTCGTGTTATGGAAAATTTTAAATAAGGATTCGAGAGTCGAACTTTTCAAAAATTGTCGTCGTCGTTTTATGGGGAAGATAATTACGATTCGTGTCGGATTTTTGTATTCGAAAGTGAACTAGAATTTGAAAGGCTTGTTGTATCTAACCATGCATGAAGGGCTAGTTATGTCTAGCAATTTTTTTCTTCTTCTTTTTGGATCGCAATGTAAAGTCACATTTTCTTATATATCATTAACCGGTATAGTTTTCTATGCGCATCTAAAAACAGGGCTAAGAACGGTTAGACAAGATATCAAATTGATTCTGGGTCCGACAATCTACGGTGTTCGCCATCGGAACCGTGACTGGTTGTCAATAGCGTTAGTGTTGGTGATGTATTGCTGTATTGTGTACGTATATATATATATGTGTATATGTGTGTATGTATGTGTATATGTGTATGCGTATATATCTGTATGTATATGTGTATGTATGTGTCTATGTATGTAATGTGTATATATATATATGTATGTATATATGTGTGTATGCATATATACATATATATATATATATATATATATATATGTATTATATGTATATGTGTATGGGTATGTATTTGTATATATGTATGTATATTAATGATAGTCTTCAGTGTCATGTCTGCTTGAGGGTCGTTAGTAGGACTAAAAAGTCATCTTCGGGCACATGGACTTTCAGTGACTGAGGAAGTGGCACTCGTCTTACAAGACGTTATAATAATCAAGCATGTACAAATTATGTATGTATGTATGTATGTATGTATGTCAGGTCATGTCATGTGCTACTGGTACCATGTAACCCAGTACTACCTGCCTCATGGTCGGGTCACCGGCGACTAAACTGGTTCCCCCACCAGACTTGTTTGGTGAGGAGGGCGGCTAGTCTCCCTGAAGGATTAAAAACCAGACCTTCCAAAGGGCGAATGCACTCTTTTTCTGGGTCAACGGCCAACTAGCACCGTGTATATTTGTGTGTGTGTGTGTGTGTGTGTGTGTGTGTGTGTGTGTGTATATGTGTATTGGGGTAGAGAGGGCTCCCGTAAGCCATGGTGAAGGCAACCTTTCTAGGAGAAGCAAATCTCTGATTTAAAAAACCATAAAGCGGAAGACCAGTACCCGCATTAAGCTGGTCTGCAGTTTAATTTTTTGCTTGTTATCTTACTCTTGCTTGTTGCTGGATCTCAACATTTTGAACCGAGAGAGAGACTTAGCTGTCGTACAAAGCTAAGACTCTGTAACATCATATTTGTATAGATACTCCCTCAGACATTTGGGCTCATGGATTTTAAAAGTTCTGAGGGAGTGGCACTCGTCTGACAAGACGTTGCCATCATAATAATGTATGTATGTATGTATGTATGTATGCACTGCATAATAACGTTGATACACCGGTTCCCGTCAGATCACCGAAGTTAAGCAACGTTGAGCTTTGAGTTGGCTAATATCAGATGAGTGACCGTGTGGGAATTCTAGGCGCTGTATGTGCTTTCCGTTTATCTTGGCATTGTTTCCAGTTGTCATGAACCTATACTTGCCACTGGTATTTAACAATGTCGGCTCAGGAGAGGTGTGGTTGGTAATTGCGCAACTCTTGCCACAAAAATTTCACGCGCAGACACCCTTACAGTGGGTATCTATTGTCTGTCAAGACTGAAGGAAGCCTTTTTTATGTATGTATGTATGTATGTATGTATGTATGTATGTATGTATGTATGTATAAATGGATGGATGAATGGGTGGATGGATGGATGGAAAATGTAAGCAATTTAGAATCAGAATATCATTTTAGGTAATATAACATTAATTTTAGTGTTTTATTTCTTAAATAACAGCAGATTTATTTTTCATCGTCTTTTTCTGTCTTGAGTTGAGATTATTATCACAGACTTAATCCTTACTTAAATCCTTGAATACCAAACAAACAAAAATAAACCTTTCACATGGCCAATTATCTACCTACCCAGCAACGTTGTAACAATAAAAAAAGACATTGAAAAATAAAAGAGAGTTCATACACGTAGCATCCACATTCAGCGTTGAACGACACATAAAACCTCTGTCTCTCCCTTAAAATGGTGGTGGGTTTGATTAATAACGAACAGGCGACAAAGATTTGGAAGATTTCCGGTCCAAACAATAGAAGGTCATCTCAAAAGCTGAAGGGTTTCCAGTGTATTGCGATATGAATAAGACAAGATGGCGGATAAGGTGCTTTAAAAAATAAAGTGAAAAAACGGACAGCGAATTGTTGTGTTTGTTGTCCCCTAACAATAGAGAGGGACGGACAGCATGTCGGGCTCATTGGTGCGAGCCCGGGGATAAGAAGTTCGTACACAGGAAGTGCGCGGTCGATTGTAAATATGGCATACACCGAGTCACAAGAGCATCTTTGAAAGAATGATCTGAGAGACGACAATACAAAAGATGGAACAATGAGAAATATTGGAAAAAAGGGCCAGGAGTAAAATAAAGACGATCTTTTATAAAGGAACCCAATGAGGAAACGGACGTAAGTATATATATATATATATATATATATATATATATATATATATATATATATATATATATATATATATATATATATATATATAATTTCAGTTCCTGTCTATGCATTTGATAAAGGTAGAATTCAGAGAGTGGGAGAAAAACTGGGTCAAAAAAGAAAAAAACAAGAGTACGGAGCAACGCGTAAACAAAACACACAGTCATCTTCCTCCCTCTCTCTCTCTCTCTCTCTCTCTCTCTCTCGCTTTCACACACAAACACACACACACACATAAACTGACTCACTCTCTTTCTTTTTTTCTTGCGCTCTCTTTTAATGTAATCTATATATCTATAGAAGTGAGAATATGTGTAAGAGAGGGCACTTCTCAACCTATATACTCAACGAATTTTTTTATCTACAGACTTGTAATTTAGTATATATATGATATTCAGACATGTGGAAAACTTTTTAATCGGTTTTTATCCGGGCTGCTAAGGGGTCAGAATTAAAAATTTGATAAGTTGGGAGTCGTCTTTTTTTGTTTGTTTGATTTGTTTGTTTGCTAACTGTTCCGCGAATGCGTCCGCGTAAATAGTTTACATGACGGATTCATTATGTTAAAAATCAGTAGGTTTGAAAACCCTTTTTAAAAATCGTATCAAGCCGACGTAATGGTTGTCGTACTTGATTCACTGTCTTTAGGTTTTGGCTTCGATCTCAGCACGAGTATTTTTAAACTTATAAAAACATAATTTTGGACAACTTACATGATTCATGAAACCGACACACTGCCGTTTCTTTCGCAATGTCGTGTCATTTACATGAACCATGTAAGTTGTCCACAATGGTGTTTTATAATATTTTTAACGTGATTAAATATGCAGCAAAGACATAATTTTGCTGACTTGTTAGTTGCAATACGAAATAATATTGTAATAGATACCTTTTGAATATATATATATATATATATATATATATATATATATATATATATATATATATATATATATATATATATATATATATATAATGTCTGTGTGTGTGTCTGCGTACATTTCCCTACCAAATAGCTCTGTCAATTTCCAGAGAATCGAGATTTGACGTAAGGGTATTGTGATTTCGGAACATCTTTCTAATCGATTTTTGGCCAGAGATTTGGCTGTCAAGGGGTCAAAGTTCAACGATTTGACCTTTTAAAACTTTACCAAACTCCTCTACTAATTTTGGGTCTAAACACTTGGAATTTTAAATGTAGCTTACTTAGACATGGATCAAACTTTCAAATTTGATTTGAGAACTCCCCCCCCCAAGAAAAATGTTATGGGGGTCAAAATTGGGGTCAAAGTTTTAAAACAAATTGACCTCTGAGGTCTCTTCCAAATTACTCAGCCAATTTCTGGCCCAAACATTTGAAATTTTATATGAAGGGTATTCAGAGATAGGGCATGCTTTTTAGTCGGTTTGGGTCGAAAGTTTGAGCTGTCAAGGGCTTCAAGTTTGAAAGATTTTACCTTTTCGGTCTCCAGACAAATACTCAGCCAATTTTGAGTGTAAACATTTAAAATTTATACACAACAGGTATTCAGTCATGCGGCAAGCATTTTAATTAGTTTTGGGGCGAAAATTTGGCTGCCAAAAGTTCAAAGTTGTAAGAGTTTACCTATGCAGATTCTACCAAATTTCTCCGACAATTTTGGGTCTAAACACTTAAAATTTTAGATGAAGGTAACTATGACATGGGTAAAACTTTGTATTTTGATTTGCGATCATAATAATAAATGTTAAGGAGTCAAAATTGGATTCCAAGTTAAAAATAATTTACCTCTGCGGTCTCTACCAAATTACTCCGACAATTTTTAGTCTAAACATTTGAAATCTTACATAAAGTGTATTCACACGTAGCGTAAGATCTGAATAGTACATAGGGGCGGGGCAAAGCTGGGCTGAACTGCTAGTATGTATATATATATATATATATATATATATATATATATATATATATATATATATATATATATAATCGAGAGGCGTGCAATAAGTAATGCCCCTGACCCACTTCCCATATCAGTAGAGCAACGAAACTTGGCACAATTATTAGTCTTTCTCTACATAGAAATCACCCAGAGTTATGCATTTCTCTCATCGTTTGATGCAGCTCTGGAGACCGTTTTTGTAGAACACCTCAGGTTGGTCCTCCAACCACGATGTGACTTCAGAAATCATGGCTGCATCATCTGGGAAACGCCTTCCTTTCAAAAACAACTTAATGGCTGGGAAGAAGTGAAAGTCAGAGGGTGCAAGGTCAGGAGAGTAGGTACGATGGGGAGGATTTCATAACCACACGCCCGTGCTTCTGATCTGGCGGCATGCGAGTTGTGGACCGGAGCGTTGTCCTGCAGGAGGAGGGTACCTTTGCTGATCTTGCCCCGCCTCTTAATTTTGATAGCTTCCCTTAATTTCCTCAAAAGTGAAACATAATAGGCTCCTGTAATTGTGGTACTCTTTGCCAGGAAATATGTCATCACTACTCCGTCCTGGTCCCAGAAGACTGTAAGCATGCCCTTGCCTGCAGAGGGTTGCACCACTGCCTTCTTTGGAGGTGGTGAGTCCAAGTGCTTCCACTTCATTGACTGGGCTTTGGTCTCTGGATCATAGTGATGGACCCAGCTTTCATCCTGTGTAATCAGTCTTTTGAAAAACTTTCACTCATCTTCTTGGCACATCTCCAAATTCATCCTCGAGCACTCGACGCGTTCTCGCTTCTGGAATGGTGTGAGCAACCTGGGAATTCATCTGGCAGACACCTTATGCAAATGGTCATGAATGATAGTTTCCACATACCCTGTACTAATCTTGACATCTTGGGCTATTTGGTGAATAGTAATGTTTCTTTCATTTCATTAAAAGCCTCATGTTGTGTGCGTCCTTTCAAATACAAAAACCGGATCACTGCTCGACATTTAACAGGCTCCCACCTGACTCAGTTCAAACACCTGTAAAACAGAAACCACAATTAGTTCAGAGCTGTAATTTGCCACATAACCCGTAGAGATATAAATCATTGCGCAAGCAAAATTTCAGCTAGATCAGACAACTGGAAGTGAGTCAGGGGAATTACTTATTGCACGCCCCTCGTATATATATATGTGTGTGTGTGTGTGTGTGTGTGTGTGTGTGTGTGTGTGTGTGTGTGTGTGTGTGTGTGTGTGTGTGTGTGTGTGTGTGTGTGTGTTTTAAATCAGTTACATCAAACTTTACTCGGTTTGTATATACCAATCGTAATGGATTAAAAAATCTTTTGATAGTTTTTTATAATTAAATTTTTTTTTTAAATCAAAGCTTCATTAATGCCTTTTTATTGGGTTCCAGTGTATATATAGCGTAATATAATCATTTTCCGAGTTCCAAATATCAAGTTTTCTCAGTTGGTCATTTATTATTTTTCAAAAAATAGCCATAACAATATTGTTTCGTATTTCAACCAGTTTATGTCTTTGTTGCATATTTAGTTACGTTGTCATTTGATTTTACATTAAAAAATAACTTAGAAAAATACCATTTTGGACAACTTGCGTGGTTCATGCAACCGACACACTTCACAGTTCAGTAGAGATCTGACAAAGACAGTGGACAAGGAAAAGATCTGGCGGTTGTTGTCAAAAAGTGATTTGAAGGTTGATACAGAAACGCTAATATATACCACACAAGAGCAAGCACTCAGGACACATTACATGAAGTATCACATTGATAAAATGGTTGAAAGTCCCCTTATGTCGAGTGTGTGGGCAGAAAGGTGAGAATGTACAACACCTCGTCAGTAGTTGTGAGAAGTTAGCTCAAAAGGAATACAAGAGGCGGCATGACAATATTGTGAGAAAAGGTCAATTGGGATGCAAGAAAAGAAGGTTGGAATGTGGTGAAAAATGGTACGAGCATCTTTCAGAAGGTTATGGTGAAGAGTAATAATGTAAAATTATTGTGAGATATAAATATCCAGTGTGACAAAGTGATTTAAGCAAGGAAACCAGATTTAGTCTTGTTGGAAAAAAAGGAACGCAAGGCAATAACCATTGATATAGCAGTGCCAGTTGGTGTGAATGTGGAGTAAAAAGAAACGCAAAGAGTCAAAAAATGTCAAGACTTGAAAATGGGAGATAAATAAATTGTGGAAGTTGAAGAAGATAGAAGTTGTACCTGTTGTGATGGGAGCTCTGGGGAGTGTGACAAAATGATTTGATGAATGAACTAAGAAATTTGGGATCCATTGCATCGTATTTCTCACCGTATTACAGCTGAAAATGTATTCGATGTTTATAAACCGTATTTATTTTAATCTAGGTTCGAAGTAATAGTTCATTGTTTTTGTTTAGTCTGTGAAAGGTGAAGTTTTTGTGTTTTCTCTTTGTTATTTGAAAACGGTCGTTGCTATTTCTAGCACACGTAGTAGTGACGTATTTTGAGAAGTGTCCGTTTTCTGTTGACGAGGATTCGAGTTTGTTGACTTTCTAGAAGCGATGGTTTGAAACCGAGACAGGTGTACTTCTCTGTTGGGAACCACTATAATCCTGCGGAAAATGCTGGAAGACAGAGAACAGAAGATGCTGATCGCCTATGGTCATTTGTTATGATCCGCCTATCAGCATAAAATCGGCAATAACAAAAGCCAGACACAAAATGTGACAACAGAAGAAATAATAATAATAATAATAATAATAATAATAATAATAATAATGATGATGATGATGATGATAATAATAATAATAATAATAATAATAATAATAATAATAATAATAATGATAATAATAATAATAATAATAATAATAATAATAATAATAATAATAATAATAATAATAATATGAGCACTAGTATGAGCACTAGGAACAACCTCGAAAAACTTTGAAAAAGAGAATGGGAGAAATTGGAATCAAAGGAATGACTGGAAAAATACAACGAACAACAATAATGGAAACAACTTAAGTATTAAGAAAAATTCTTGAATGTGGAAACTAACACATGGGCGCAACAAGCGCGGGTCAGACAAACTGCAGCAAAGACAAAATATAAAGCGCTGCATGGAACTGAGAACACTGAAGCCGCATAACTATAAGTTCTCTAACACCAACCCATCCACCGATTACCATCACTGCTCCCCCCCACCCCCAAAAGTGAGACCAAATAACCAAGTAGTCAAGGAGGAAGGAAAGGCCAAGTAACTAATCAGACCTCCGCCGGATAAGTGCGAAGAGAACTGGGATCTTGGGGAAGCTTATTGCCACTCAAATTACAGCAAAAACCAATAGCTGCTGCCAACGAGAAATCAATGGCAAGCAGCTATTCCGATAATGCAAATTTATTTGCAAATGTTATCGAAAGAAATGGAGAGTACTGGAAACCTGGGGAAACTTGTTGTCACTCAGCTTCCAGGGAACACCATGGGCTGTTTTCAAGGAGACATCTTTGATGACATGTGTGAAAGCTCCTTGTGAGCCAATAATAATAATAAGAAGAAGAAGAAAATACCAATGTGATTTATTCGAGTAGGTCAGCGAAGAGTTTAGGTAGTTAAATTTGCATCAATTTAAAATGTCATTATCCTAAAGTGGTATCTGTCCACTTAACGATAATAAATGAACATCTGCCGCATTTTTTTCTCTTATAAGCGGATTATTTTATTTATTTTCTATTGTCAATTTCTTTCTGCGACTCACCCCCATCATCCACACCCAGTCATGGAATGGCTGAATACAAAACCCGAATAGGAGTATCGGGGTAGATCAGAACTTGTCTTTGCTCTTTCCGTAGCGGAACTAATGTACGTAAATTAGTACGTTGAAATCGCGCGTGTGCGTGTGTGTATGTATGTGTGTATGCGCGTGCGCATGTGAGTGTGTATACATACGAGCGTGTGTAAGTGTGCCTACATGCGTGTATATGTTTATTTTTGTGTGTATATGTGTGTATATGTGTTTAAAAGAGCGGGGGAACGAGATAGAGTAATGATTTTAGATACCGGTTTCTGAAGAAAAAAAGAACGGTTGTCGAGTTCCTAAATGGTTGATTCATTGGATTTATAATCGTAAGCAGATCCAATTTACAACATTGTCTTGTTTTGTTTTTGTTTTGTTTTGTTTTTGTTTTTGTCAGGGAGGGGTGGGGTCTAAATTTGATTTGATTTTTTTACATCTTGTCATAATCAAATGCCACACACACACACACACACACATACGCACACATGCGCACACAAGACGAACGGAATCCATATGTACCCTGACGCCTTCTGTACTGAAACAACGTCAAAACTTAGATCCACCAAGAAGATATGTGATACTAAAAGGGGCAAAATGGGCTTTGGAAAAAGAATAAAAACGGTTCCGGGTAAAAAAAAATAAATAAAACAAAAAAGACTCGTACATTAACATATGTCATTTTATGTCTGGAAAATATTTTATGTAAAAAAAAAAAAACAGAAATATTGAAAAAAAAAAACTTATTTCTTTCAGGAAAAATATATGACAAAACCAATGTAGACTTTTATCTTTTAGTTTGTTTTTTTTTTTTAATGAAAAAAAAATTTTAACTAGACATCCAAAACCTAATCTTTAAATGTTGCCCGCTTATTGAAAACGCTTTTTATAGTATAAATGCACGTTTAGCTATAAAAATGATCTACAAATTCCCTCACTCCCTATTTGTGGCTAAAACTAAGCGAAAATTCCCAGAACAGAGTTTTTCCTAAAACTGTCTGTCTGTGGAACACAATACCGTGTTGCTGCATAGTCGTTTTCAAGTCTAATGCAAATATATTCTTGTATAGCCGTCCTCTTAAATAATTAAGCCTTACCCAAGTTCCACTATTACTGATCGTATTGTCTAACACTTATTAACTCATCCTTGAGTGGCCTCCGGGCCTTGATAAACGGTGGCCCCTGCAAGAAAAAAAAGTCATAACATCTAATCCTATAAACTCACTTGTCATCTATCATAGATAAGTTCTATAAGCTGACACATGTTGTGTGATCAATTCCACAGCTCTACGTAACTTTCTTCAAAAATCCTTATACAACTTCTTTTGTCTTTATAACCCTCTTACCTCTTACATTTAATTCAAAATAAAATATTTTCTTTTGTTTATTATTCCATTTTCTCCCCAAACAAGGCACAGTGCCACTTTGAAGTAGGGGGCTACTATCGGGGATATAAGTTGCAGGGATATATAGAAGGGAGATGAGCAGGCGGACCCTTAAGTAAGACACTCTATCAAAACCTCCAATACTACTGATTACTACAATACTATCTCATTGATTACTGTACACGCAATAACCCTTATCCCTGAGTGGCCTTCGGGCCTTAATAAGTGGTGACCCCCCCCAAGTAAAAAAAAAAGATGTCTGTTCACATTACACTTGAACTTCTGCATGTCAGTACAGTCGGGAAAGCAGCATCCCGGAAAGGAGTTCCAAAGTCTGGCAGTTCTGGTGAAGAAACTATTGGAGTAGAAGGCTTTCTTACATCTAGGGATCTTTACTGTGTAGGATAGGATTTTGCTGCTTGTAGGGTTTGTCGGAGGTATTTACGTCGAATGGGTACAAGTTCATCAGAGCATTCACCATTAAAATACTTGTAGAACAGACAGAGGGACGCAATATTTCGTCGATGGGACAGAGGCTAAAGCTTAGATGGCAGTTCAGGGCCTATCAGGTTGGCAACTCTCTTTTAAATCCTGTCCAGCAGGGAGAGACAAGTAGCAGATGCACCAGCCCAAATGTAACAAAAATACTCCATATATGGGCGAATGGGGTGATAGAACTAGTCACTCATTCTTACAACGTGCCCAGCGCATCTCAAACGATTCTTAACAATCAAAGTATCTATACTAGACCAATCAGACGCTTCCAATTAACTTCAAAGCAAACTACTAATGTTAAAGTTACTGTACATGAATGAAATGCTTTTAAAGTTATATATGAAAATTAGTTCGAATATGTTGAATTCATGTTATAGCCGCCAGTGATAGATCAACTGCTCCTTATATTTTACTAGCGAGGGGTACCCGGCGTTGTCCGGGTATTTGGAAGTGTGTGTGGTTTTGGGTAAATCAAAACTCCGGGGGGGGGGGTAAATAAAAAAAAATGTTTTGGTAGGTAAGTATGAGGATCGAACCCGAAGCGTTGAGGAAAAGTTGTAAATTAAAGTGTGAAAAAAAGCGTGCGACGGTTTTAACCATTGGGCCACCGCAAGATGCTAACGGAAACACGTTTGAATTTATTTAATTACTTGGATTTAGCAGGTGCACGTTTTAATGACTTAATGAGTTCAAGTTTGACTGCGGGATAGTATTTCATTTACTGCGGGAACGCTTTTTTATTTTTACTTTCCCAAGATGTTATAGGAAAAAGACTAACCCACATGCAGCGAGCGACAAATGTTGAATATTTATCTTCCCGAAGTCGAGCAAATTAAATAGACAGGCGAGCCCCGTTGTTATCTCTGAGATATTACTATTTACATGTGATATAAAAAGTTTTAAAAAGTTGTTAGGCGACCGACCGCTTCTCTGAAAAAAAAGCCTTTTGTAGACATACAAAAAAAGCGAACACACATACAAACATACATATATTTTCGCTTTTATATTTATAGATTTATTTATTTATTTATTTATTTGCGGACTAATACCCTAATCTATTGGGACAACTAGTCCTCGAGCCTTCTTCGGGTTGTTAACCGCGACGGTATATGATGTTGAATCTTCAACTGTATCCTCAATAATTACTGCCTTCCATAGTTTTGTCGTCTCGCCACGTTTTGGTCCACTAATCCTCTGGCCGTTGTTGAGTAAGACTGAAACCGCTATCTTCAGACAATGCTCACCTGGAACTGTAGAAATTCAACGTCTCTTATCCACTGTGACCTATGAAAATATGATGAGACGACAACAACTATGGAAGGCAGTAATTACTGAAGATACAGTTGAAGATTCAGCATTCTTATCCCGTCGCGGTTAACAACCTGATGAAGGCCAGGGGAATAGTTGGCCGAAACGTCGTGAAACAACAACTATAAAAGATGAGGATAATAGTCCGAAAATAAATAAAATATACAAACTTGCTCATTTCAAGAGAATTCCAATAATTGAATAATATTTGTTCCTTATATTATGTATTTTTTACTTATATATTTTAATGAATATTGACTATGAATAAAAAATATTATACACGGTGTTCCAAAAAAAGCTGACTTATTTAGAATTTAATTCAACCGGAACTACCACTCTACGATAAAATGTCCGCTCCTTGGTGGTGTAACGATTCAGGATGATTTTGGTAGGGTTACTCTAGATGTTCTGGGAATTGTTTTCGCTGGTTTGCAGCTTCTGTTGTTCCAGCTCCTATTGGGACATGCTATATTATATACTAGCAAGGCGCGCGTATCGGCGTTTCCCGGTGGAAATATGACACAAAATCAGAACATATTCGGTAAAGGAAATCCCACCCCATCCTCGAAAACAAGTTAAACTATGATTATCTAGTGCATTATCGTATATGAATCACGTAAATTACTGACTGTGGATAAACAGTTAAAAAATATTAACATATGAAAGATTTCGACAGTTGCTAGTCCCAGCCACTATCGGCTCTGGAAAACTAGGCAAAATTTAATCACCTGGATTGCACTGTTGCGCATTGTATAGCAGTGAAAGTTAGTGGGAATCACTAGCTGTCACTGTCAGCACCGATAGTTATTGGAGATTAGTTTTAGATTAGGACGATTACTTGCGAGTATTAGAGTTTACTGGTGGGCACTGGGCACTGGCCACTTTTACGACTGTTACTGTCGGTTCCTGGCGTTCACTGTCGTCATGACTAGCACCGGCCTTAATTGCATTAAGATCCCAGAGGTATATCGTCAACGTCTCCGGTGCAGACAAGAGTTTATCAAGGACAATCGTTCGATATACTAAGATTTTAAATCTTTACCATCAATGATTATGGAATAAGTTTACCGAGAACAGCACTTGCGCACCTAATCCGATACTGGATTTCATCGTCAGTAGTGGCATTCGATGTGAGGTGACTACCCAGGTAAGCGAAACGATCCACTTTTAATAGCGATTTATATATCTTTCATTAATTCGTCAATTACCTTATTTTTACAGAATATGACGGAAATATCTGTAAAAGCAACAAGAGCTCAAGAGGAGCTCCAGTAAAGAATATACCGCAGCAAACATTACTACAAGACCAGTTCGTCCACGAAAGTTTGGAGTTTCATGTACCTGTTTAAATTTCATGTATCTGTTTAAATTTCAACAAGCGTCCTTTAATGACAATATGCGTTGACTACATAATGAACTATGTCTCAGTCTTTTGTATGCATAATATTATAGCATGTTTGATCATGTTTAGTAATGTTTTATCATGTTTAATAATGTTTAATAACGTTTAATCATGTTTAATAATGTTTAGTAATGTTTTATCATGTTTAATAATGTTTAATAACGTTTAATCATGTTTAATAATGTTTAATCACGTTTAATAATGTTTAATAACGTTTAATCATGTTTAATAATGTTTAATAACGTTTAATCATGTTTAATAATGTTTAATAATGTTTAATCATGTTTAATAATGTTTAATAACGTTTAATCATTTATAATAATGTTTAATAACGTTTAATCATGTTTAATAATGTTTAATCATGTTCATTAAAGTTTAATCATGTTTAATAATGTTTAGTAATGTTTTATCATGTTTAATAATGTTTAGTAATGTTTTATCATGTTTAATAATGTTTAATCATGTTTAATCATGTTTAATAATGTTTAATAACGTTTAATCATGTTTAATAATGTTTAGTTATGTTTTTTCATGTTTAATAATGTTTAATCATGTTTAATAATGTTTAATAATGTTTAGTAATGTTTTATCATGTTTAATAACGCTTAATAACGTTTAATCATGTTTAATAATGTTTAGTAATGTTTTATCATGTTTAATAATGTTTAATAATGTTTAATCATGTTTAATAATGTTTAATAATGTTTAGTAATGTTTTATCATGTTTAATAATGTTTAATAACGTTTAATCATGTTTAATAATGTTTAGTAATGTTTTATCATGTTTAATAATGCTTAATAACGTTTAATCATGTTTAATAATGTTTAGTAATGTTTTATCATGTTTAATGTTTAATAATGTTTAATCATGTTTAATAATGTTAATCACGTTTAATAATGTTTAATAATGTTTAATCATTTTAATAATGTTTAATAACGTTTAATCATGTTTAATAATGTTTAATAACGTTTAATCATGTTTAATAATGTTTAATAACGTTTAATCATTTATAATAATGTTTAATAACGTTTAATCATGTTTAATAATGTTTAATAACGCTTAATCATGTTTAATAATGTTTAATAATGTTTAATAATGTTCATTAAAGTTTAATCATGTTTAATTATGTTTAATAATGTTTAATCAGCTGTACGAGGCAATTTCTCTTCCAATTTTGCAAAAGATTTGTCGGCAGAAATGTTAAGGTACAGCTTGAATGTTTAAAGTTTAAGGAATTGACCTGATGTTCAAAAAAAATCCAACTAAGACCATCGAATAGTTGAGACATGTGTTAAGACATAATAATAATAATAATAATAATAATAATAATAATAATAATAATAATAATAATAATAATACACATGATCTACACGCGCGGACCAGACGAACTTCTACAGAAACAAAACACGAAGAAACGTCACCAAACCAAGAACATAGAAGATACATATCTATAAGATCTCTATCCCTCCCCTATCCTCTCCCCCATCCCCTTTTATCACCCAATCACAGCCCCCACAAAAGAATGATGCCAACTAGCCGAGAAGGGTCAAGGAGGATGGAAAGACCGAGGAGAGAGCACTGACCAGACCTCCGCTGGACAAGTGCAAAGAGAACTGGGAACCTGGGGAGACTTATTGCCACTCAAATTCCAGTGGGGACGAATGGTTGCTGCTAGCGAGAGATCGATGATGGGCGGCGGTTGCGATAATGCAAATCCATTTGCAAATGTTATCAGAAGAGATGGAGAGCACTGGAAAACTGGGGAGACTTGTTGTCACTCAGCTTCCAGAGAACACCAAAAGCTATTTTTAAGGAGAGATCCTTTATGACCTGTGTGAAAGCTCCTTGTGAGCCAATAATAATAATAATAATAATAATTAGTAGTAGTAGTAGTAGTAGTAGTAGTAGTAGTAGTAGTAGTAGTAGTATTTTATGGCGATAAATGTGTAAAGAAGCATTATAAAATGCTTTTTTGGGCGATCTCATCGTAAAATAGAAGCAGCGCTGTTTTCTCACGCGTGCGTACGTATGCGTATATTTTTCAATTCGTATGACTTAACTTCCGTTTCCGCTTCCATCATAAGGGGCTTGTAAGTACCCTACACTTGAACCAATCCCCGCTTCACCGCTGATATAGTTTAAATCATTGGACAATTGCTCTTCCAGCTAGCCATTTAAAAAAAAATGTGAAAACTTAACAGTATTTTGCACGCGTCATCAGTTGGTTAGGGCATATTAGTTTTAGAAATTACTAGTAGAATACTCGTTCTACGATTGGTATCTCTATATTTACTACTAGCATTTCAGCCCGGCGTTGCCCGGGTGTTTAGATGTGTCTATTGAGCAAAAGAAGAAATCGTGGTAGTAGGAAGGCAGACTCGAACCCGTACCGCGAAGGAGGAAAAAAAACGGAAAAAACCTGACGTCTATACTGTTACGACAACCGCCAACCCGAAAGTGACATTTTTTTTAAATTAAGGCTAGACAATCGAAAGGAGAGGTAAAATCCATCGCCTCTGTAGAAAGTATTAGGCAGACATGCAAACATATATACATACATACATACAAACATACATACATACATACATACATACAAACATACATACAAACATGCATACATACATACATACATACAAACATACATACATACATATATACGTACATATTGGTAACTAAAAGTTTTCGACCGAAACCGATTAAAAAGCTTGCCCTATCTGTGAATACCCTTTATATAAAATGTCAAATGTTTAGACCGGAAATTGTTTAAGTAATTTGGTAGAGACCGCAGAGATCAAATTTTTTTTAACTTTGACCCCTATTATGACCCCTTAACATTTAATGTTTTGGGCTCAAATTAAGTTATTAAGTTAGATCCATGTCCAATGAACCTATATCTAAAATTTCAAGTGTTTAGATCCAAAATTGTCGGAGGAGTTTCCTAGAGTTCTCAAAGGTCAAATCGTTGAACTTTGCCCCCATAAAAGCCAAATTTCTGGTCGAAAACCAGTCACAAAGATTTTCCCAAGTCTCAGTAGCCTGTATATCAAATTTCGAATCTGTAGACTCAAAATTGAGAGAGTTATTGCGTAGGGAAATGTACACACACAGACACACAGACACACGGATACATAGACACGTTCACTTTCATAGATATACTAGCATGGGTACCCGGCGTTGCCCGGGTGTTTGGAGGTGTATGCTGAGCAAAGAAAAAAAAGCGGTCAATTTTTTTTCACTTTGACCCCTATTATAACACTTTAACATTTATTGTTTTGGGCTCAAATCAAGTTATTAAGTTAGATCCATGTCCAATGAACCTATATCTAAAATTTCAAGTCTTTAGATCCAAAATTGTCGGAGGAGTTTGGTAGAGTTCTCAAAGATCAAATCTTTGAACTTTGACCCCATAACAGCCAAATTTCTGGCCGAAAACCAGTCACAAAGATTTTTCCAAATCTCAGTACGCTGTATATCAAATTTCGAGTCTGTAGACTAAAATTGTCAGAGTTATTGCGAAGGAAAATGTACAAAGACACACAGACAGACATACAAACAGACAGACTGACACACAGACACATTCACTTTTATAGATATACTAGCATGGGTGCCCGGCGTTGGCCGGGTGTTTGAAGGTGTATGCTGAGCAAAAAAAAAAAATGGTCAATTTTTTTAACTGACCCCTATTATGCCCCCTTAAAATTTATTATTTTGGGCTTAAATCAAGTTATTAAGTTGGATCCATGTCCAAGGAACCAATATCTAAAATTTCAAGTGTTTACACCCAAAATTGTCGGAGGAGTTTGGTAGAGTTCTAAAAGGTCGAATCGTTGAACTTTGACCACTTAACAGCCAAATTTCTGGCCGAAAACCGATCACAAAGATTTTCCCAAATCTCAGTAGCATGTATATCAAATTTCGAGTCTATAGACTTAAAATTGACAGAGTTATTGCGAAGGAAAATGTACATAGACACACAGACAGACAGACAGACACGTTCACTTTTATATATATACTAGCATGGGTGCCCACCGTTTCCCGGGTATTTGAAGGTGTGTGTTGAGCAAAAAACTTTAACATTGACCACTGTGATACCCCTTAACATTTATTGTTTTGGGTTCAAATTAAGTTATTAAGTTAGATCCATGTCCAATGAACCTTCATCTAAAATTTCAAGTGTTTAGACCTCAAATTGTAGAAGGAGTTTGGAAGAGTTCTCAAAGTTCAAATTCTTGAATGTTGACGCCTTAACAGCCAAATTTCTGGCCGAAAACCGATCACAAAGATTTTCACAAATCTCAGTACCCTGTATATCAAATTTCAAGTCTATAAACTAAAAATTGACAGGCTTATTGCGAAGGAAAATGTACACAGACATACAGACAGACAGACACGTTCACTTTTATATATATACTAGCATGGGTGCCCGGCGTTACCTGGGTGTTTGGAGGTGTATGCCAAGCGAAAAAAAAAAAAACACGGTAAATTTTTTTTTTAATTTGACCCCTATTATGACCCCTTAACATTTATAGTTTTGGGCTCAAATCAAGTTATTAAGTTAGATCCATGTCCAAGGAACCTATATCTAAAATTTCAAGTGTTTAGATCCAAAATTGTCGGAGACGTTTGGTAGAATTCTCAAAGATCACATCGTTGAATTTTGACCCCTTAACAGCCAAATTTCTGGCCGAAAAAAAATTTCTCAAATCTCAGTACCCTGTATATCAAATTTGTCTGTAGACTGAAAATTGACAAAGTTATTGCGTATGGAAATGTACACACAGAGACATACAGATACACAGATACACAGACAGACAGACACTTTCACTTTTATAGATAGATAGATAGATAGATAGATAGATAGATAGATTATCTCAAAGGAATTGTGTGTGTGTGTGTGTGTGTGTGTGTGTGTGTGTGTGTGTGTGTGTGTGTGTGTGTGTGTTAATTGGAATCGAGAATCTGAAACATCGGAACGTTTTAGGGGGTTTCCGATGCCAAAAACGATTCTTTTAATTGTCTTTTTATTTGATTTTGTTTTAAAAAAATCTTCCAATGTTAAAATAATATTTATTGATTTTAAGCAGGCAGAAAAACTAAAATCTATAGACTATACCCACAACAATGTATTTTTTACGTTTGAGAAAATGTCTACACATTTAACGTGTGTTGTTACGGAGATCGCGAGAACATAAGTCTATAGTTAAATATTTTAAGATTTATAAAGAATTGGAATCAGAATCGCCGATTATATCGGAATCGGGAATTTAGTATGGAATCGGTAATTGCATCGGACTCGATAAAAAATATTGGAATCGTCCCATCACTAATGAATGTACGTACAGTTACGTTAGTGTAACGTTGTATATCCCTTTTTAACGATAGCGTTGATTTTAACGGTATCGTTACATTTTAACGTATTGTTACATTTAAACGGACCCAACATATTATAGACGTCATCGCAAGGAAACAAAAGAAAGGAAAAAAAACTCGACGCACTTTTTTCCTTTTTTTTTTTTTTTTTTTTTTTTTTTTTTTGTCAAACGCCTTTCCAACAACGCATATTATCTAAATGTTTAAACGATTAACTTCTCTTTCTAGGGCCGCGTGTGATCTTTCGTCCTTGATGTGACGTCACCCACGTGTCTCGAACATGTGCGTTTTCATCGAATACGGGCTGCTTTTCTCATGTCTCGAACACCACTTCTCCGAACACCGCTGCTGCTTCAGCCACACATCGTTTTGTCTCTTCTGTAACGTCACTTCGCGCAGCCGGCTTGGTCATTTGCATACCTTTATACGGTTGCTGCTTCTCCCAGCGTCAGCGGCTCTGCTGCATTAATATATGTAGTTAACTAATCAATGTAATCGTATTGTAAGATAGTAATAGAGGTGCGATATTGTAGTAAATATCTGGATGTCTGGAGTATTCACTACCACATCAAGTGACATCACGTGTTACTGACATAAAAATATGCCACTCACTAACAAAAACTATTCTTCATATTCCCAACACTGTCCCTTATCTGCATTAACGATATCTTCTTGAATTATTTCTAAAGAGCTGAAGAAAAATTACATTGAATCAGGAAAAACGTTTCCCTTTGATTTAACTATATGATAAACGTACTTTCACTGTTACAACTAGTTTAAAGTATTTAAACACTAGCAGTTCCGCCCGGCTTTGCTCTGGCCCCATGTACTGTTTATAACTTTACGTGTCTATGTATACATTAAAAAGTGTGCATATGTAAAAAGTGTGTATATGTATTAATATATAAAAGTCTTCCTTAACTATCATAGAGAAAGGTTGATAGAAACCGCAGACGTCAATTTTTTTTTAAACTTTGACCCCAATTTTGACCCCTTAGCATTTATTGTTTTAGGCTCAAATAGAATTATAAAGTTAGATCCCTGTCCCAGTAATCTATATCTAAAATTTCAAGTGTTTAGACGCAAAATTGGCGGAGGGGTTTGGTAGAGTTCTCAATGGTCAAATCATTGAAACTTTGACCCCTTAACAAAAAACTTGCTGGCCAAAAGCCGATTACAAAGATTTTCTCAAATCTCAATACCCCTTATGCCAAATATCGAGTCTGTAGACCGAAAATTGACAGAGTTATTTGGTAGGAAAATCTACACAGGCACACAGACAGACACACAGACAGACACACAGACATTTTCACTTTTATAGATGTACTAGCATTTCAGCCCGGCGTTGCCCGAGTATTTGGAGGTGTGTGTTGGGCAAAAAAAAAAAAAAAAGGTAGACAATCGAAAGGAGAGGATGACTTTCGAAAATATCGGCGAAAAAAACGACCCCCCCCCCTGTGGAAAAGTGCCCAGTTGAAGGTGAAGAAATTAATATTTTTGGCCAATTTTTCGATATTTGTCGTCTGAAGGGTCAAATTTAAAAACGATACTGATCTTGTAAAAATCTGTCGCCTCTGTCGAAAGTTTTAGGCAAAGATGCAAACATACATACATACATTTATATATTGGTAACTCAAATTTTCGACCCAAACCGATTATAAAGCTTGCCCTATCTCTGAATACCCTTTATGTAAAATTTCAAATGTTTAGACCAGAAATTGTCTTTAGTAATTTGGTAGACACCGAAGCGGCCAAATTTTTTTTAACTTTGACCCCTATTATGACCCCTTAACATTTATTGTTTTGTGCTAGAAATCCAGTTATTAAGTTAGATCCATGTCCAAGGAAATTATATCTAAAATTTCAAATGTTTAGACCCAAAATTGGCGGAGAAGTTTGGTAGAGTTCTCAAATGTCAAATCGTTGAACTTTGACCTTTTAACAGCCAAATTTCTGCCCGAAAACGGATTACAACCCTGTATATGAAATTTTGACTCTGTAGACTGAAAATTGATAGAGTTATTGTGTAGGGAAATGTACACAGACAGACACACAGACAGACACGTTCACTTTTATATATAGATAGATTCCTTATTTACTAACACTGATATTTTAAACTGAAACCGCATTTAAATCACACACCAACTTTAGCTATAAAATCATCTGTTGCGTCTAGTACGAACTGCAACTCACGATTACGACTTGCTGCCAAAGATCCAGTACACTAAACCCATGAATATTATTGTCGTCAATGCACGCACCCCGATCCTTTCAGAAATGTATTGCTTAATATAACTCATAATTTTATGCATATAAGTTATTTTCTCTGTTAATTTTCTGTCTCTAATTTATTTTAAGGTGGAGAGGCGAGTGTGACTTTTGGTTGGCGAACTAAATGGTCAAGTTTACAAAATATAATGTATTCATGTTACGGACAAAGTTGCCGAGAATATATATATTCCAAAATTCAGTTAACGTACTTCCCAACTTCCGGCGTAGCGCCACCAGAAGAGGTAGCAATGCAAATCAGTTCACTTTTATTGTTCTTTAGTATTTCTATTGTGAAGCAATTTATTGAAATCTATAATATAAATCTCACCTGTCTGTTTAAATGTATGTATGTATGTATGTATGTCTTTTTCTGGGTCAACGAATGTATGTATGTATGTATGTATGAACTCTTTTTCTGGGTCAACGGCCAACTAGCACCGTGTATATTTGTGTGTGTGTGTGTATATGTGTATTGGGGTGGAGAGGGCTCTCGTAAGCCGTGGTGAAGGCAACCTTTCTAGGAGAAGCAAATCTCTGATTTAAAAAACCAGAAAGTGGAAGACCATTATCCGCATTAAGCTGGTCTGCAGTTTAATTTGTTGCTGGCTATCTTGCTCTTGCTTGTTGCTGAATCTCAACATTTTGAACCGAGAGAGAAACTTAGCTGTCGTACAAAGCTAAGACTCTGTAACATCATATTTGTATAGATACTCCTTCAGGCATTTGGGCTCATGGATTTTAAATGTCTGAGGGAGTGACACTCGTCTGACAAGACGTTGCAATCATCATCATCATGTATGTATGTATGTATGTATGTATGTTAGGGGTAGAGAGGGCTCCCGTAAGCCGTGGTGAAGGCAACCTTTCTAGGAGAAGCAAATCTCTGATTTAAAAAACCAGAAAGCGGAAGACCTGTACCCGCATTAAGCTGGTCTGCAGTTTAATTTGTTGCTGGCTATCTTGCTCTTGCTTGTTGCTGGATCTCATCATTTTGAACCGAGAGAGAGACTTAGCTGTCATACAAAGCTAAGACTCTGTAACATCATATTTGTATAGATACTCCCTCAGACATTTGGGCTCATGGATTTTAAATGTCTGAGGGAGTGGCACTCGTCTGACAAGACGTTGCAATCATCATCATGTATGTATGTATGTATGCTTAAAACTGTCGACAGATGCAGCGGATTTCCACGGGATCGGTATCGTTTTGAAGGTCTACCCTTCGGACGACGACAAATATCGAAAAATTGGCTAAAAACATTAATTTCTTTACTCTCAAATCGACACTTTTCTACAGGGACGGGGGGCGCTTTTTTCGCCGATATTTTCGAAAGTCATCCCCTCTATTCGATTGACTAGCCTTTTAAAGCTACGTCACTTCCGGTTTTGCGATGGGCGTAACGGCAAAGACGTCACGTTTTTTTGTTTTGTTTTGTTTTTTTGTTTTTTCACGTTCTTTCCTCTTTCGCGGTACTGGTTCGAGCTTGCCTGCCTACTACCACTTTTTTTTTATCAACACACACCTCCAAACACCCGAGCAACGACGGGCACCCAGGCTAGTAAAATATAAAAATACATTATTGAAATGTACACAATAAAAATTAACAAAACTATACAGATTAAAAAAAAAAAAAACGTTATCTATAGACAATGCTCGCCTGGAACCGTAGAGACTCAACGTCTCTATCCATTGTCTGAAGATAGCGGTTTCAATCCTACCCAGACAGACTAGAGGATTAGTTGGCCAAAACGTGATGAGACAACAACTATGGAACGCAATTATTACTGGGGACATAGTTACGAGACTCAGCATTTCTATTCGGTCGCAGTAAATCACCTGGAGAAGGTCAGAGGATGAGTTCGCCGAAATGTGGTGAAACAACTATTAAGATGAGGATAACAGTCCACAAAAAAAAAAAGAATTAATACACAAATTACGAAACCTCAACTCAAAGGATCCTAAAAGCAAAAACAAAGAGCTTACTGTTGATTTTATACGCCGGGTCCTTCTGCTTATGCGGCGAGAAAACTTCGCAATTGAACTTGTGATGTTTGACTGTATAAAAGTGTAAACTTTGGTCAAAATCGGACTGTTCTTTCTTTAATCGGATTTTTTTCGATTTTCGATACTTATAGGAGTTATTCCAATAAGAAAAAATACCTAAGAACACTCCCAGACCCATGAGTACATTCTTGTGAAATTTCAGAAAAATCGGCCCAGCCGTTTCTGAGTCCATAAGAAATAAAGATACGCGCAGTGCATTTTATATATAAGTAGAGACAGTTCCTGATTTATTTGCTATGAATTTTCCATTGCAGCTTTGAAATTCGTACATGGAATTATGGTGTTAGTCTTCATACTTTGTAGCGATTTTTCAGCTTTATTTGTGCCCAAAACTAAACGCAAATTCCATGATTAGAGTTTTTTTTGGGGGGGGGGGGTCCTCTAACTGTTGGTCTATTTGAACCTACATTTTGTCTGCTCCCCGGCTGACTACACCTTAGTTGTTTTCAAGTCTAATGTGAATAAATGCCTATTGAGTCGTCTATTTAAATAATCTAGCCCTACCTAACCCTAATCCTAACCCTAACTCTAACCTAAGTATCCACCGTGCCTAATCTTTTCTCACTATCTACGTAACACTTAGCCCCTATCTTTGAGTGGCTTTCGGGCCTTGATAAGTGGTGACTTTCTAAGTCCACCAAAAATGACAATAATAATTCCACGAATGACAATATGGCTCACGTCGTATCAGTGGATTCAAAATGCGAATTATAGTCATGCTAAACATCACATGGACATCCACATATCATACGAGTGCAGGACACCTAGATAGATAGATAGATAGATAGATAGATAGATAGATAGATAGATAGATAGATAGATAGATAGATCATGTCACTATATCCGGTCACACTGCACCCTAGACGCGTCTTCCCTGCTTGAAATACACCAGAGAGACAGAAAAATCTCCGACTGGACGTCACGTGATTTCGCGACTTCCGTCTGGAGTTACTTCTGAAGTGTCACTCAAACTTTTCCAATCAAACTCGGCCCTTGTCATATAACATAATTAGTGGGTCGTGTACCTTTTGTCAAAGCTAAGAATATTTAATCTGTACGTACAATGGATTTGTTTGATCTGCTGCCTTTGCTTCAGTTCAATACCAATCAATTGTTGTTTCCAGAGCAGTGTAAATTGGTACTGTTTTTGGCGGTTTGTGTGTGTGTGTGTGTGTGTGTGTGTGTGTGTGTGTGTGTGTTCGTTGCTGCCACGGATTATAGCATCTCTCACTTCGTCCCTATCCTTAGACCAATATCCGTACATGTAAAAGGGTGCTTTCTTTTAGAGGCGGCGAACTATAAATTTAAAAAACATTTTTTGCTATACAAATATGTAATTTATTCCGGAGATTAATTTATTGCATTTATAATTTAAATACAATTTTTCACATATAGCCCCGCAGCTCACTCGCATATCGCATAATCCAGAGGTCCAACTTTGACAAACTCTAAGCATTAAATTAGGCTGTATTTCGGCAATAACTGACGATAGGTAAAACGATAATGGCTAAGGTGTGTGCGCCGGATTTTTTTTTTGGGGGGGGTGATTCTTACTGATGGCACCCAAGTTATTTATTTTAACCATTACTATATATTGGGTACAATATGATATATAATAATCGGTACAGAATTGACACTATAATAATAAATACGAAATCTGCACAAATTAAAATATCATATTTAAGAATATTTAAAGATTAGGCAACGCCGGGCGGCTAGCTAGTTATATATAGATAGATATGTTCTCCCAATTAAATTAATAAAAAAAAGTCAAAACTCAAATATCTGTTAAATAAACAAAAGAGAAGAATTTAATGCATAGTTAAAAGGAGAGAATTATCTCCCTTGGGTGATCACCTTTTCGATTAAATATCATTCAATATTTTTAGTTAGTGCTAATTTTTGTGTTGCTAATATTCTCAGGATTCGATGATTTATAATATTGTTTTATTCTACAAAGATATTTATTCCATAAATACGTGATACATTTTTTTTTTTTTTTAATGGTTACTAGATTTGAATTTAAAGTTCAATTTTATAAACGTTAAAAGGTTAATATAAGAATTTATTTTATTGTCATCCGGGTCTACACAAACCGGAAGTTTCATCGGATGCCATGTTGGCTTGCTTAGTAGGCCGAGAGCAGGCTTGAAACGTTGTTTTTTTTGTGGTTGTTTTTTTTTTCAAATGACGGTGGCAGAGAAGAGTTCATCGAATCAAGTAAACTCACGATGATTCCCGGTGTGTCGTGACATTGATAGACCCAGATAAGTACCACTTGTGTGGTAGAACCAATCGCTCCATTTGTAACTCGCTAATTTACCGGGAGTTGCCACGACCGGGTAGTGTGACTTGGTGTGCCCGCGCCGTGGTGACGTTCCTAGAAATGTTGTTACGTCCTTAGAACCGCGCGATCAGCTCCCCGGCTGTACAGAGAAAGCCATCCCTATATGTTTTTTGATTGAGTATAGACGTAATGGCGTCTAGGGATTCAATCTCGAAAGCGCTAATTCTTTTCATTTTTCTTCTTTTTTTAAATGTTGTCCAATCAACTTGCAGTCTATTAATATAAATTAGTTCAAGGTTATCTCTAAAGAAACTATATCAGGTGTTCGTGTTAGCGATAAAGAGACTTAGTATCTTCGGCAAATGTCGTGCTTTATTTTATTTATTTATTTATTTATTTATTTTTTTAATGAGATAACAGCTTGTTGGAAGCCCATTAGAATGGTTGACATCACCATAAGACTTATGGCGCTTATAAGACTTATACAACAACACCTACTTGTTGTTGTCGATGATGATGATGAGGAGGAGGAGGAGGAGGAGAGGGGGAGGGGACTTTAAGACTGAAATTTAGGTATTCTCCGAAAGAAAGAAAAAAGATATCGACTCGATCAAGAATCACGTGTTAGTAGTTCATGGAATAATAAGTTAGCTATTTTAGTATTCTGTCACTATTATTTGAATTTATTTTGTTGGCGGTTGTTTTTTTGTTGGGTTTTTTTTTTTTTTTTTTTTTTTGCTTAATGTGTAGGGCTTCTAACAGATGTTTAACCTTGCCCGGAAACCAACACATGCTGTGTGCAGTTTCAGTTGCAAAGGGTTCCAAGACAAAGAATAGGAAATAACTCCAATTCGATTGTTCTTTGTAGCAATAAGATTTATTTTCTCATTTTTTTTTTTTTTTTTTTTTTTACTTTACCGCTGTAGCGCCCCTCACGTGATTATCTTCTCGGGCGTCCTTATCGCGAACGTAATCCACGTCTCTCACGTGATCGTTCTCATTCTTTTTGTTATAGCCCTTTCTTCTTTCCCGGTGCCGTCATTTCGTATGTATTTACAAGCGCGCATCTGCGCTCAGTTACAGATGTAGTTTTTTGTTTATTAGTAGCGTGTTCTGAAATGGAGGCATTATCTACAGAACATTTCCGAATTGAGAGCAAAGTTATATGAGTTTTTCGCGCTGACATTGATTTAAAAGCCTACTTTTTCTATTTAAAAATTATTAAAACGAAATTTTAATATACTCAGTCATGAATATGCGAGCGACTACATTAGTTAGTCAAAAACGTATCGCAAAAGCAAAAATAACTAACATCTCTCTCTCTCTCTCTCTCTCTCTCTCTCTCTCTCTATATATATATATATATATATATATATATATATATATATATATATATATATATATATACAGAGAGAGAGAGAGAGAGAGAGAGAGAGAGAGAGAATCATTTGCAGATAGCTGTTTTGTCGATTTTAGACTCCTCAGTATAGGTGCATATGTGTGTAATCATCAGAAACTATCTCTTATGAATCTATTTAATTATTCTATCTATGTATACGGCATGATCACGTTTGACACACCAATTCCCGCGAGATCACCGAAGTTAAGCAACATTGAACCAAATCAACACTAAAATAGTTGACTGCATATGCTGTATGTGCACTAGCAGCATTGTTATTAGTCGTCCTGGATTTCTCCACTGAAATTAGGCAGTGCCAACCCAGGAGACACATGGTTGAAATTACGTAATACTTGCTTCACAATTACATGCGCAGTCACTTTCACATGGAGTATCTATTATCTCTTGAGACTGAACGGAGGCGATGATATTTTCTCTTGATTTTTTTTTTTTTTTTCTTAATAGTTATTCATTTTCCTTGACATCATCTTCATCTTTTACCTTCTAGTGTCTTCTATATTGTCATAAGAGTTAACTCACTTTTTTTTTCTTTTATCCCAACTCCCCCCCCCCTCGCCCTTCTGTCTGTCTTCCGTCTCACTCATTCGCAACCATCGAGTTTGAACGGAAACGACACGTGGTGTTGAACGCATCCTAATCTTATCCGATTCGTTTACAAAAAAAAGAGTTTGGCAACTTTAAGCATTTCTTCTTCTTCTTCTTCTTCTTCTTCTTCTTCTTCTTCTTCTTCTTCTTCTTCTTCTTCTTCTTCTTCTTGTCCAGCCTCCCATTCCCATAACATCTCATCATTCAACTCTGCCAGATTTCGCCATATTGCCACTTCGATCGGACGGCACGGGAAAATCACGCCTGAACCAAATAGATAAATCAACGAAATGGCCATATCGGATGATATTCTCAGATGAGGCGTTCGTGTTATTTAGATTTTTTTTTTTTTTTTTTTTTTACACTTTTCACATAATTAAGCTCAGCATGTCATATTTCAACCGCTCCACTCCGCAGCCTTGTTCTTCGCCATACATTTTTTTTTTTTTTTGAAACACGATCGTATTATGGCACAACTTACTAAAATGAACTCGCCTTTATTATTTGCTAACCATGCCAACCTGGCGCTTCCTAGAATGCAGTGAAATCATTTTTTTTTTATTGTTTGTTTTGTTTGTTTTTAAAGATATTAGGAATTACATGTGTACACAATCTTTCATTTTCGTTTGACTGTGATTTGGACTTCGTCTATTCAACTGTGCTGAAGCGTCGATCTGCTTCTACAAGTTTCATATCAAAATTTAGCATAATTAGTCTGATGAAACTCAAGTGCACAAAAAAAACATTTTTTTAAATAAAATACTTTATATTAGCCTCTGTAAAACCGGCAATCGAGTACTTTATTATTTGCAATTTACTTATATTACATAAATAAATAAATATATATAATTTTTTTTTACATAGGCATCACCACTTATCAAGGCGAAGAGGCCACTCAAGGATAAGGGTTAAAGAGTGTACAGTAGACATTGGAGTAATCATTAGTAATGAAAATTTGGTAAATTTGATAACTTATATAGAACGGCTCATCAAGAACTTATTTACGTTAGACTTGAACACAACCATATTGTAGTCAGCCGGAAAGCAGGAAAACGGATATATATATATATATATATATATATATATATATATATATATATATATATATATATATATATATATATATACCAGTGGTGAAAAAACCAGACTAGAGTGCCCAATGTGTAGCCAGAGCAGTATATAGGAAATTTATTACTGTGAGTCCAGAATGAGTTTACATATTGTTTTAGCTAGAGGAAGATCCTCAAAAAGATGAAAAATCCAATGCTAGTTGGATATTTCCTCTTCTTTTTGAGGATCTTCCTCTAGCTGAAACAATATGTAAACTCATTCTGGACTCACAGTAATAAATTTCCTATCTAATCTATCAATCTATCTATCTATCTATCTATCTATATATATATATATATATATATATATATATATATATATATATATATATATATATAAATATATTTGTAGTCGTCGACACTTTACAGCCCTGTTTCTTTGTATCACAGCTCATCAGTGTCGCTAGACTAGCACCTCTCCCAGGCCAATGATTGACCCTAGAACCGTCGTGTTGACAGTCGGCAGTTCTACTCGACCGCGGAAGCGATGCACGCAATTAACCTGTCTATTTAAACAAACATCCGTACACACGTCAAAAACGACATTATTTTTGCACCAACCTAATAGCTGACTTTTTTACAGATGAGTCATGTCAACCTCTGGAATCTTTATATCGGACTCCGGAATCTGTAGAGAATTTCGAACGGAAACCTTTATTTTGTATTATGTATGTATGTATGTATGTATATATATATATATATATATATATATATATATATATATATATATATATATATATATATATATATGTGTGTGTGTATGTGTGTGTGTGTGTGTGTGTGTGTCAGGTCATATCATATGCTACTGGTACCATGTAACCCAGTACTACCTGCCTCATGGTCGGGTCACCGGCGACTAAACTGGTTCCCTCACCAGATTTGTTTGGTGAGGAGAGCGGCTAGTCTCCCTGAAGGATTAAAAACAAGACCTTCCAAAGGGCGAATGAACTCTTTTCTGGGTCAACGGCCAACTAGCACCGTGTATATTTGTGTGTGTGTATATGTGTATTGGGGTAGAGAGGGCTCCCGTAAGCCGTGGTGAAGGCAACCTTTCTAGGAGAAGCAAATCTCTGATTTAAAAACCATAAAGCGGAAAACCAGTAGCCGCATTAAGCTGGTCTGCAGTTTAATTTGTTGCTGGCTATCTTGCTCTTGCTTGTTGCTGGATCTCAACATTTTGAACCGAGAGAGAGACTTAGCTGTCGTACAAAGCTAAGACTCTGTAACATATTTGTATAGATACTCCCTCAGACATTTGGGCTCATGGATTTTAAATGTCTGAGGGAGTGGCACTCGTCTGACAAGACGTTGCAATCATTATCATATATATATATATATATATATATATATATATATATATATATATATATATATATATTCGGGACTGAGACAATTTTCCTTCAGGACGAGACTATTTTTATTCTCATTTAATTATTAATTTTATTTTTTTCTTCCCTATCCTGTGTGCCATCTTTATTAAGGGAGAGACGGAATTTACTCCCCATTAAAAAGCCGACATTGTCTCTCACTCTGCTCTCTTCGAGAGTTCCATTATTATTATTATTATTATTATTATTATTATTATTATTATTATTATTATTATTATTATTATTATTATTAATAACTGTTATTTACATTATTTTTACCGTTTAACAATTTCCAATATACATATTGAAATCAATTGCGTCTTATTTTTGCCGTTTGAATTAAACGCTTTTGCGTTGCAAAATTTCAAAAAAAAATTTTTTTAATAATAATTTTAAAAAAATACAATCCTCTTCCACAAACGGCTAAAATATTCCACGTGAACTTTTTCGACCATGATTGCTAGGAATGAACGTTGTCAACACTGCAAATTTCCAGTTCTTTCAACGGTTTTCTTTTTCTTTTTCATTTCGATACTTTTTTTGTGACCAAGAGCGGAGGTCCGCTTGAAATATAAAAAATAACAATAAAAACATTAAATACAAAAAGTAACATCGCTTTTCATGCTTCAAAAACCCCTCATAACCACTATCCTAAGCATACGTGGACTTTTAAAATCATATATATATATATATATATATATTATATATATATATATATATATATATATATATATATATATATATATATATATATATATATATATATACAAAATAAAAGATTCCGTTCGAAATTATCTACAGATTCCTGAGTTCGATATAAAGATTCTAGAGGTTGACATGACTCCTCTGCAAAAAGAAAATGTCGGAAGCTATTAATTTGGTGCAATAATAATGTCGTTTTTGACGTTTAATATATACATATATAGGAAAATGCATAAAGAAATTTTGCCTGTAATATTTAAAATATTTAAAGAAATTAATGTTACATGATAAAGGCTGTCCCCTTTTCATGTAAGTAAAAACTAGGGAATTAGTTAAATGTAAATATGAAATAGGATAATCAAGGATTCGATCTTGCGAAGCTAGATTTGGAATTGAAAATTCCAATTATAAGTTAAAATAAATACAGAATGTTATTGAAATAAGGAATGTGGAATTGCGATTGTTTAGCTTACATATCTGTTTATTGGGAAAGAAATGTAATGATGAAATTTGTTCTGTTATAAAAGTGAAAATTAAAATAAGGAATTTAATCGTCAATTGAAATTGTAAGCATATTTTGTAAAGAGGTTATTTAAAAAAATAGGTTACTGAACTCGGGGTCATGTCAAGTTTGACAACGTGACGCAATTTATCCAACGTGCTTTATGAGCACATGTTTAATCATGCGATGACGTGACGAGTTCTCAATATAGGTAGAGTTTTTAGATGCTCTGAGAGAAGAGGAGACAAGTCGGGAAGAAAGAGCCGAGAGAGAAAGGTCAGAAACGGCTGCTGACGTCAAACCTTGGAAGCGAAAGGTTAGAGAAGAAAAGGCCATGTAAAGAAACTTTGAATTCCTCAAGCGAAATCATGGACCGGTCATGAAATAAAGGACGTCATCATCTTTGTGTATCTGCGTCTCCGTGTTGTTATTCAACAGAAAATGTATTGTCCATTTATATTATAAGAACTTTGTGAAAATCATCATGTCAAAAATAGGTAAGAAATATATATAGCAATATTTATAGAAACACTCCCGTTCATACAGAACTGTCTCTCTCTTTACATATACCTGTTTATTTCTCCAATATGCTATCTCTTACAACATGAACATCTTAAGACATATGAACACTCAACACATGAACACGCCTAAGACTGTCTCTAGATGAAACACTAAGACTCTTCCTAAGACGAACAACAACAACAATACAGAATATACGTCATTCTAATAATAACACCCAGTATTTAACATTAAGTATGAAAGGATCATAATAGCGTGAAAGTGAGATGTAGAATAATGAAACAGATATGGTGGGGTAGAAAGAAAAAATGGGGTAAAAGGGAAAATGGGGTAAATCGAAAAAATGGGGGTAAAAGAAAAAATGGGGTAAAAGGAAAAATGGTTTCACGTGTCCGCATGGTTATTGAGTCTAAAATTAGGTGTATCGGAGAAAGTGGTAGAAATAAAATATCCATGCCTATAGTAGTTCGAGAGCATGTTGTGGGAGATTATAAACGGTCCAAAGAATAATTATCTTTTTGGACAGGGGCACAGATGAAGACGTCCGGTCTGTGAGATTATCCGTTATATATATATATATATATATATATATATATATATATATATATATATATATATATATATATATATATATATATATATATATATATATATTCCCACACTGACATCAAATTGTGCACTCATTGTCTCTTTAGAAACACGGCGGTCATTATCCATGAAATTCTTTATTTGGCCAATCAACTCTAGTGTTCTGACTTCCTTACTCCTCCCACACTTCTCATCCCTCACAGACACCCTGCCCTTGAATATTTGTGCGACTCAATTTATGCAAGATGGTCCAAAAGCAGTCTGAAGCATTCCATATGTTTCTGTGTCATTTGTCCAAGTTTTAAACAGAATTTTATTGCATATCGTTCCTTTAAAGTGTCCTCACGTCCAGATTGCATTTTTGAAATTCACCAGCTGTGACAATCAGGCTTTAGTAGAGTGTATTCAAATTCCTGCTGTAGCTGTTGATTTGAACTTGAAATCGTAAGAATTGATCAGTCATCTCATAAGATGTACAGCAATAACATACTGAATTTTAAAAAGTCTACGACAATTTTAAATGCCTGTACAAAAAAGTCTGGAAACTTATTGAAGGCACCTCGTATAATCATTTATTTAGAGGATTTAAAGCATCAAAGAGTGCTATATAATATGTTTTGTTAAATGAATGAACATGTGTTATTAGGTTGGTGCAAAAGTAATTCCGTCTTTTGACACGAAGTTGAACGTCAAAAAACCACATTGTTTTTGCACCAACCTAATATTTTGTCATTTTTTTTTTTTAGGCTTTAGATAATGTTTGTTTGTTTTTTTTTAAGAAGAATATGTTTTCTTTTCTTTTTTGTTAATTTTTCATTTTACTGTTATTAACTGTGGAGGATGAACAATTCGTGGATATAACAAAATAGTCGTTCGATCTTGTTGACGAATGTTGAGTAAAGTCTGAATCCGATGTGTTTTGCGTGATCATTGAAAATATTTTCGATGCGACTAATCTCTTCCATACAATCATTTGTTTTAAGAATAAATATCCTTGGTAAATAATACAGCCAAAACTAAACATCTTTTCTTTTCTTTTTTTTTTACATGGGGATCACCACTTATCAAGGCCCGTAAGCCACTCGGGGATAAGGGTTAGTTTGTGTACAATAATCAATGGGATAATATCGTAGTAATAGTTGCTATTGGAGATTTGATAAAGTGTCTTACTTAAGGAGGTGATTAATCAGGAATTTGTTTATGTTGGATTTGAAGACGTCCAAGTTGTAGTCATGTGGGAAACAGGCAAACGGAAGAAAATTTCACAGGCGTGCACTTCTCAGAAAAAAGCTATATTCATGGAATCTACGTTTTGATTTAGGCACAGATAAAGGGTGGGTGAAATTACTGACAGTGGTTTTAGCTAGACGGGTGTTTATCGTGAAAGATTGGCGAGGGAGGAGCCAGAGATTGGAGTTCGGACGAACATGTGCCATGGAAATAACGATAAAACAAAGACAGGCTCGCTACGTCTCTTCTGTGGGAGAGAGGTTGCAGGGAAGAGAAGAGAGCATCCCCCACTAAACCATGAAGTCTATTTTGTACTTTGTCAAGGCAGGATAGGCTGTTTTTTTTTGAAGCTCCAGCTCAGATGTGGCAGCAGCACTCCATCTTTGGACGTAATTGGCTTTTATAGAGATAGAGAATTGCATCAGTAGTGAGATATCTTCTGGGGCGGTAGAAGGATCCTTCCATTTTTCCAGCGGCCCGGGGAACAGACTTTATATACGTGTTCCATTTCAGATCAGGAGTAAAGGTCAAACCCAGGAGATTGTCAAAACATGAAGCCTCCCGAAGACGAGAGCCACCCATTTCAATTGATGCTAGATGAGGAACAGAGCGTTGATGATGTAAAGTTAGGAGCTTGGTTTTAGATGCATTAAAAGTAACCAGCCATGTCTTCCCCCACTGAACCACGCACTCAAGGTCAGAGGAGAGGGAATCAGAGAGAGTTTTGTCATTTACGGCCTTTGATGTGTTGCCGTAGATGGTCGTATCATCAGCATGAATTAAGTATGTGTTTTGGGAGATCATTGATGTAGATCAGGAAGAGAGTTGGGCCCAGGATGGACCCCTGGAGGACTCCAGCATTAATACTGTGGGCCTCTGATTGCTGCCGATCAACCACTACTCTTATGAACCTATCAGAGAGAAATGATTTAATTATTGAGAAAACATTTCCAGATATATATATATATATATATATATATATATATATATATATATATATATATATATATATATGACGGATTTCATTTTTTCCCATCATATTTTCCCTTTTGGCAATGGTTTCAACCATTTGTTTGATTAAAAATTCGATAATATGCGTAAACGCTTACTTTCTTAAGTGGTTTTATGATTTTGACCAGGACTATATATATATATATATATATATATATATATATATATATATATATATAACTATTTCCACAGCCAAACAACGACATATGAGGGCGAAATTCGAGTCTTGGACTTCCGGTTTGTTGGTTGTCATGGCTCTTGTGAGTTGCAACGTTGTTTGGCTGTGGAAATAATTATATAATTTCTCACATTCTGAATATATATATAGTAAATTATAAAAATATATATGGCAATTAAGCTACACAGATTATTTCGCGGTCTTGCGTTTTTATATACGCAACTTCTATTGGGTTTTTAGTTAGCCAATCAGATTCCTAGTTTCCACCCCTCCCTTCTTAATCAGCCAATGGGCAGGCACTTACAGGACAAAGGCCCAGTTGACCTTGTGTTCACCCCTTCCTTTGTGTGTGCTTTTTTAACTTTTCTTCAATTTAACTGACATCGCTCGCCACAAGGCATTAGCGGAAGTAGTGGTAGTAGTATAGTATGGGTTAAACGTCTGCACGTTTTAGCCAGTCTGAGAAATTGTTTTCAGATACATAGGCTAACGCATAGCTTGGTTGGTTTTGTTTTACGGCATATCAACCCTTTTCGGGTTATTTTATGCCGAATCCAAAGATTTTGACGAAAATGTTTTCATAGAATATATTTGTTGTTTTCAAGTCGGTTTCTATTTAATCCATAGTTGGAACCCTAACAGGTACTACCACTCCGGCTCAGAGTGGACCTGGGAGCAACGGCAATTAAAGGGTGGCTCCACACTCCCCAAAGCCCGCAAGCTGGAGCCTCACCGCTGGATATAGTTTAAGGTCATATCCAGGACCACTGACGCATAGACTCCTTCCAGTCGGGTGACTGGATAGTGTAGGACCAGGTGGTCTATGTCTTGGGGAGGGGGCTTCCTTGCACTTTGAACAGATTAAGGAGTCTATTTATCTCCACCTGTGTTTGGTTACTGCAATACTGCTGTGTCTTGTTCTTATCCAGTTTGCGGCTACCCACTGCTTCCTACTATTTATAGCAAAACCTGGAAGGCGCAAAGTTGAGTCCTCAATAATATCCCCTCCTTTAGGAGTATTGTTTCTTCACTCCTACTCTACCGGATCGAAAGTTTTGATTTTTTGAGTTGTAGAAGAGCTTTCGGCACCTGCACGAAGGATGACCACTTTGTCGTCCTGTACAAGCTTAACGGGAGAGCGAGAGGAGAAAAGTAAGAAATATTATCGGTCTGTGCCTAAAACTAAACGTAAATTCTATAATCAAATTTTCTTACCTTTAATTGCCTGTCTGGAGCTGTTTCCTTGCTGACTAAACCATGGTCGTTATCAAGTCTAATGTAAACAAGTTCCTGTTAAGCCGCCTTCTTAAATAAACAAACACTACACAAGTTCAACCATTACAGATTACCACTGTGTTATCTCACCTCACACCTCACACTCAATAACCTTTATCCTCATGTGGATGCTGGTCCTTGATAAGAGTAACAGCCTCTCCCATTAAAAAAAAAAAGTCGAGAGTGCCTTATATGGATGCCTGCTCATCTGCCGGCTCGCTCGCTTGCTTTGCTTTTCTACCACTCTCTCTCTCTCTCACTTTCTCTCTCTCTCTCTCTCTCTCTCTCTCTCTCTGTCGCACGTATGCGCTTAAAATTACCAAGAACTTAATGCATAACGTTGTACACGTTCACACACAGAACCCACACGGTGCACGCGGTCTACATGGAGCGGAACACAAGTGATATCCCAACTCACTTTTGCTTTCCTAACAACGCCATTTCTTTCCTGGTACTTTTCCGAATAAAATGTGATCGCCTTCTCTCAGGTGATCGTGCTCCTTCTCTCTTACCTCCTTCCTCTCGGACGTAATCCGCGTCTCTAATGTGCTCACGAACGTGTTTCTGAAACGTGCTCCCGAGCGTGCTCTCGAATGTGCTACTCTGTCTGTTGCACACGTTCTTTTCCATCGTCTTTTTATTTATTTTTACAGTGACATCATTTCGCATTTCGTACGCATTTGCATACGCGCGTCCGCGCTCTGTTACAACTGTTTACCTATTTATACGAATAAATGCAAAAATTTTAGTCTTGTGTTTACCACAAACTTATGAACGAAATGTTTATTATTTAAAATGTCTAGTAACTAATAAATCAAACAAACAACAAAAAAGTCTAAATTAAAAACGTGAGAAGACGGCGCATGCGTGTTGGCAATCATCTACCGACTGCCACAACGACTCTCATCTGCAGTTTATTTGGCTTGGTCGATGTTTTCAGTTCACACCTTAACGCTATTTATTATTAAATATGTCACACGGTTGGATACGTGAATGGCTTGGGAGAGCAATAAACTTCAGCCAGGAGCACAGACATTGATCATTAAACTCTCATCATCCTTCCTTGGATGTCGACACGTCACTCAACGTATATAAAATGCTTCTAATAGCGTTCATATAAAATGGTCGACTCGTTAAAAAAAAAAAATAAAAGGAAAAAAATTAAAATAAAAAGAAATTTAACTTCTTCGATTGCTCTGTTGTAATTACTTCGAAAGAGGCGTGTTTTTTTTTTGTTTTTTTTTTTTTGTTTTTTTGTTTTTTGTTTTTGTTTGTTTCTTGTTTGTTTTGTTTTGTTTTTTGTTTTGTTTATTGCTGGGTTTTTTTTTTTTTTTTGGTTTTTTTTTAACCTTAGTTGGAAATAGTAATGGCTGGACGCAAACTGATGTATGCCCGTTTACAGTTCTAGACATTGTATCGAAATTATGCTTGGAAAGGTTCATGGAAGACAAACGCGTTTAATAGATATTGTTTCAACATATTAGTTGAGGAGAAAAAAATAAGCTTAATACGTTTAGTCACGATCTTCGTTATATATGTCACTTGCAGTTCAGCCCGGCGTTGCCCGGGTGTTTGAAAGTGTATGTTGAGCAAAAAATAAGCGGTCATTTTTTTTAACTTTGACCCCTATTATGACCCCTTACCATTGAGTGTTTTAGGCTCAAATCAAGTTATTAAGTTAGATCCATGTCCAAGGAATCTATATCTAAAATTTCAAGTGTTTAGACCCAAAATTGTCGGAGGAGTTTGGTAGAGTTCTCAAAGGTCAAATCGTTGAACTTTAACCCCTTAATCGACAAATTTCTGGCCGAAACCCGATCACATCGATTTTCCCAAATCTCAGTACCCTGTAATATCAAATTTCGAGTCTGTAGACTGAAAGTTGACAGAGTTATTCGTATGGAAATGTACACAGACACACAGATACACAGGCAGACAGATACACAGACACTTTCACAGATATAAGATAGATAGATAGATAGATAGATAGATAGATAGATAGATAGATAGCTTACGGCTCGTGAACTGAAAAATGACGCCAATGCTGAGATCCTAGCGAGCAAGATCTGTCGAATAGTCAGATTGGCGGTAATGAAATTTACAAAAAACATTAGAAAATTTCAAAATTGCATTAAAAAAGAGAAAAATAAGGAACACGATGATTTCTACTGAAACTCATTCAATATTAATTTGATTAGGTTGGTGCAAAAATAATGTCTTTTTTATATATAGTTGAACGTCAAAAAACGACATTATTTTTGCGCCAACTTAATAAAAAAGAATTCAAAACGGAAAAGTTGTATGTTTATGCTAGGTACAGACAAAAGTTGGCGGATAAAGATAGGGGGGGGGGCTAGTTTTGAAAGCCGATTTATGATAATTTTTTTTGTAGGTTTTCGACTACTTTTTGATTGTATTTGAAAGATTAGGGACTTAAATATTTGTGCACGTGAAAAAAAAAGTTATGAAAACTGTTTTCACGGCGAGTTAATCAATTCAGCTAAATTTGAAGTTAAATCAATTCATTGTAAAAATCCTTTAAAAGATAAATATTATTTTTCTGTGTCTATTTCAAAGATTATTAGTGAAGTCCTAAGATATTAAATTAAATAAAAAAATTAAAAAAAGAACACTTTGTTTGTATAAAAAATAGCTTAATTAGCTTCCAAAAAGCAAGTAATTATGCTGGTCGCCAAAGCGCAACAAATAAAGGTCTATAAACACGATTATACGGAAGCCTAAATTACAGTCAATCGAAACGCTGTTTCAAAATGAAGTCAGGATATTAAAAGGAAGTAGGGATGTGAGATTTCTTTTTTCCCTCGTACATTCTGAAAGTTTGTATCAATTTTATCATTTTTTAATTTAATTATTTTTATGTTCCTGTTTAAAAAATTTTTTAATTATTGTTCGAGATTATATAAAAATTATGTTACGCCGAAAGTTTCACATTTATGCGAGCAAGGAAATTATTAAAATCCTGCTTATAAAAATTATTCGAAATCTGTTATTTTAAAAAAAATAGTCGAAATACTTTTGCTATTATATTTTTTCTTGTGTGTGAAAATATTAAATAAACAACAATATATTTTTAAAATCAAAACGAACAATAATAATCTTTTAAAATCAAAAGGAACAACAGCATTTTTTAAATCAATGTAAACAACAGGTTTTGGAATAAAAATGAACAATATTTTTTAATCAAAACGAACAACTTTTTTAAATCAAAACGGACAATTTTTTGAAATCAAACCGAACACTAAAAACAAACAACAAATTAAAAACAAACGATATTTTAACAACGAAAACCAAGAATAAATATTTTTTTATAACGAAGGATAAATTAGTTAATCTGAAAAACAAACGACAAGTTAACAAAAAAAAAAAAAAATTAAATTCAATCAAAAATATTAATATAAAAATATTATTATCAAAATTACACTATTAAAAATAACTGGAATGGGCAGCATATATATGAAGCAATACTTTATTAAGGTACGTTGGACAGATGAGTGTCTGACTTGCTTGGGTGGGCCGGGTGGCTGGGCAAGAAGATGCTATTGTTGTGTCTCCAGATCGTGTTCCCTTTTTTAACAAGGGACACATGCTTTAAGAGCACCGGTGCCTCGTGCCTCGTGCCTCGTGCCTCGTTCTCATTCATCTCTGTGCGAGATTTTTCTTATATAGTTTTCTTTCTTATTTCTTCCCTTCCTGATCTTTTTTTAATGGAAAACTTAGCCGTTTAGGCATTCCAAATAAAAAAAAGGGAAAAATTTTATATTGCTGTTCTTCGAGAACTTCGAGTTCCCACGCGATCTCGTCCTAGTCTCGTTTTGCGATTCTGTCCCTCCTTCCTCCTTTTCACCGCGGAATTTGAAACGACACGCACGGACTTTACTCGACTCCATGAACTGGGCCTCTCCCGTTCTAAACCATGAGATTGTTTTTTACTGTTCTGGAACTCGCGGCAGTTATTCCTCAGAATCTTGCTTTCAGGTACCTACAATACTGCTGGACGGTATTGTAGGTACCTAAAAGCAAGATTCTGAGGAATAACTGCCGTGAGTTCCAGAACAGCTATTGTTGAGATTATGTGGTCGCTGATAAAGATGGAGGTTTATAAGAAAGGCAAGCAGTATTCAAGCGTAGACGTCCTGTGGGAAGCTATTTGCAAAACGTACAGAGAAGTTCCAGAAGAACAATTGAAAAATCTTGTTGATGGTGTTGATAAAATCTAGAGGTGGAAGATTTGAACGCGTTAAATGACTCATCCCAGGAAATCGATATTTAAATGACTTGGTTGACATATTTCAGATTCACGTTCAAGAAGGCGATAAAGTTAGAGACGTGGATGATATTCGAGAGCACGTCCGAGAACACGACCACAAGAAAGACATCACAGTCGTAACGAGAAGTCGCGCGTGACGGGAGAATGAGTAAATAAATGTCGTTCTTACAACGGGAAAAAGTAAGTTGAAATTCTTTCCTATTCTTTGTCTACTTTGCGACTGAAGCTACAACGTGTTGGTTGTCTTACAACGTTACAGTTGGACGCAAACTGATGTATGCCCGTTGACGGTTTTTATGCATTGTCTCGAAATGACGCTTGGGGGGGGGGGTCATGGAAGGGAAACGTGTTTAATAGATCGTATTTTAACGCATGAGTTGACAGGAAAAAAAATGAAAACCAATACATTTTAATATAAAATAGTTTAACATCATCCTTGCGAGTGCAACATGCGAATACTGAGTCGTGAGCGTAATGACGTCACGGTAAGACAAAAGAAGACTTTAAAAAAAGAGAGAGAACGTCTAAGAAGACGATCACGGTAGAAGCGTGAACGACGTTCAAGAGCATGTTCGATAAGACGATACCGTTCGAGAAGACGATCACAGAGGTAAGGAGAGAATGAGGAAATAAATGTTCTTGTACGACAACAAAAAAAAAAACGAAGTTCTTTTCTATTCTTTGTCCACTTTGCGACTGAGGCATACAACATGTTGGGCAACGTTACACAACTACATGCTTAGAAAACAAAGCTATTAAACCTAACATGGCACATTATACAAAAAAAAAAGGAAGAGAGTAGCAACCCTAGTTGAAGTCTGTGTTTATAATTATGCTGACTCAAATGGAGCTGATAAGGAGAAGATAGCTAAATACCAATGTAGTACATGAAAAGAAACTGGAATCTTAGGAAGAGCGCCATAATTCCAGTAATTATCGGAGCAACCGTACTCATGAAAAAAAGAATTTCATAAACTACCAGACGAATATATCTGGTAAACCGATTCAAACAATTGCGCCTGGACAGTAGAATCCTAAAAAGATCCCTCGGTTGGAGTCTCTGAAATAGCGGGTTTGGCATCAGGAAGACTACTCCATCCTCAACCAAAACAAAAAGATAAGACTTTTTAAAGTACAGAAATGTAAATTGTATTTGGATTATTCGAACTACTGTTTTCATTATGATTGGTATTATCACAATATTTCGAACTATATATTAGGTTGGTGCAAAAATAATGCCGTTTATATATATATATACATATATATAATGTTTTTAAAATATAATTATCCACTGACACGTGTTTCGTCGTCTACGACTCATCAGAGTGGCTGATTCAGCCACTCTGATGAGTCGTAGACGACGAAACACGTATCCGTTGATAATTATATTTTAAAAACATTATGTATGCCGCTGCCCATGTGGGGGTACCAAGTTGGTTAAAGGGAAAATTGTTCCCAGCTCGCATTTAGGTAAAAATGCACTTTCGTAAATATCTGAATTTATTCAAAACGTATCGCAAAAACAAAAACAAATATATATATATATATATATATATATAGTGGGGATAATAAGTATTCGATACGTGCTGAAAATTTTTATTTTTCATTTTAATAAACACTTATAAAACGGAATTCAGAACAAAATTTTAATTCTAATTAATTTTAAAGGTAAGGTCCAGATTTTGCTAGAAAGGCACTTTGTCTGCGTGTATGTTACAGAGAAAGAAAGAAAGAAAGAGAGAGAGAGAGAGAGAGAGAGAGAGAGAGAGATTCCTATGGACACCGGTTGTTGTTTTTTTAATTTTACACAAATGTAATTTATGTTTCTGGGAGTGTTCTAAGATAGGTTTTGTATCGAATACATCCAATAAGTATCGATGATCGGAAAAATCCGAGTAAAGAAGAAACAGTTCGATTTTGAACAAGGTAAACACCCTTATAAAGCCTAACATCACAAGTGCATTTTAGAAGTTTTATGACAGCAAAGCAGAATGGCTCAGTGTATAAAATCAATAATAGGTTCTATGATAAGACATGGGCGAGTTCGAAATGAATGTTTCTGATTAGAGCATAATTGAAGCATTCTATTTGACTTTTTCATTTTAAACTTTAATTCCAGCCATTATCTAAAATAATTTTATAAAATCAACAGTAGGTTCTCTACAGTGCAATTTAGGGCACAATGTATTATGGACTAAGTCACTGTGGAGAAACATCTGAAGCGCGATGGGTTCCCGACTAAAGCAGGCAATCAATTGATTTAATTAAATAATTGATCAATTTCGCCGATTTCGATGACAATAAACTTAAAACATTCGTTGATTCTCATTTAATCCCGAGCAACGTCGAGTCTCCCTGCCAATATATATATATATAAAATTTACGAGTCAACAATTTGACACCTTTACCACGCATAATAAATTCACTGTTAAAAGGGGTTCTTTTTTCTTCTCTTTTTCTTTTCTTATTCTTTTTCTATTTCTCCTCTTTCTTCTTTTTCTTCTTTTTATTAATATTATCCTTATTCTCTCTTTCTCCTTCTTAACCTTCCAATTCTCCTCTTCTTCACTTTATCCTTCTTCTCTCACCCTTTTTTCTTATTTTTCTCCTCTTTCTTTTATTAGCTTTGTTGATGTCGTTGATGATGATGATGATGTTTTTTTTCTGCTGCTGCTGTTTTTATTTTTCCTCATTTCTCGTCTGTTTGTCGTTGAAATACTAGTGTTGGCATGTTATTCATCGGTTATCATCACATTTTGCTTTCAAAACTGAGTCTTGCCCACTGTGTGTACCACTGAAAGATCTTGGGGGGGGGGGGATGAATGGATGTATTGTAAAAAAAAAAAAACGAAAAAAAAAAAACGTGCAAAACAATTAAGAGAAATGCCAACAAACAAAGAAACGAACACCGACATTCTTTTTGGCAATAAAAAAAGTAAATATTTAGAGATGGTATAAATTGAAAGTTTATAGTTATGGCACGTTGTATGCTGTATCAATGGTTTATTATACCATCTCTAAATATTTACTGCAATTGTTGTCGTCGAAAAGAATGACACTTTTCTTTTCATGTTTACGTTTGAACAAGATTTGTTAAAAATTACTAAATTCTTATGCTTAATTCTATCTGTTTCATTTTTTTTTTTTTTTCATTTTTTTCAATTTTTGTAATGATTTTTTTTGTATTTAAAGCAAAATCATTAATGTATGTTTCATATGTATTACACACGTTTTCGATTCTTCGTCTAATCATCTTCAGATGATATAAGTAAATGAACAATGACAAAAGAGGGCGAAAAGATGAGAATTTCAAAAGATAGCATAAGAAACGCGCACGTCAAGTCAGTTAGACACAGAGGAGAACGTTTTCACACTGTTCCAGGAAAGACGTTATTAATTTGAGTTCCGCGACACCAGAATCAGTGTCACGGGACAGAATTATATTACTTTTATTACCGGACGACGATCTCTGCTGCGCTACAAGGACATCTGCAACAGAGATCTGAAGACCATATGGTTTCGAGTCAGAGACATCCGACTGCACAGCCTGGCGAGCAAAGGTCAATGACGTCATCAAATTAGCAAAAAATGAAAAGAGAAAGATAATAGTTAAAAAAAAAAAGAACCTGTAGGCCAGAAATTATACAGTTCACCCTGCCGCCCCACCATCCCTACCGCTGACTACACCTGCAGCAACTGCCAACGTAGCTGCAAATCTAAAACTGGATTATTTAGTCACAGTAGACGCTGCAATGAACCAAACTATGTGCAGAATGTCATTGTCTCAACAGACAGAATGTTGCCATCACAGATTTGCATGTAAAATTGAACCAACGAAGAGTAACGAACTCATTGTAGATGCATTTTCGGCAGCACCCGTAACTCTTGCTTCTCCTATTTGGTCCCTTAATCCTTATTTTCGATGAGCGATGTTTCTGGCCAATGGGAAAGAAAACGCTGTCCAATCGGATGTCAGCATAGTGTGAGCAGTATAAGGAGATATCTTGATTAAATCTCTTGCTTTTCTCATTGGCATATGACTAATAAAGAGTGGATCATAATTGAGTGGTATGCCAGTCGAGGTTACGACCTCGACAATCAGTACAACAAAAAAAATGGCCATTTCGGTGGCTTTTTTTTTTTTTTGCTGTCGGACTGATGCAAATATTCTGGATGGCCCTAGGATGTCCACCTCCCAGGCCTTGTCTCCCAACTTTCGGAATGAAGCAAGTTTATCGCTTACTGTCTTAGGCCCCTTCATCAGGGGATATCAACAGGGATACTCAAACTTATTTTTGCAGGACCAGAATGCTCCTTTTAAGACGCTGTCTGCCTTATTCCGCTTTCTGTCCTTGTGTCATATCTGTTAGCGGTGGGATAAAGTAAATACCAAATAATAAGGATGCTATAGATAAACATGTTGTCCACGGGTCGGTCGCTAGTTTGACCGACCATGTGTTACATAAATGTCTTGGGAGCGGCAACCAATTTACGTTTGCTGGTAGGGAGTTACCTGGTTTACGAGTTTAGGCCTTATGAGTGTTAACAAATGGTACTGTTCCGGAAATCAAAGAGTGAAGGCGTGCCTGGAATTTGGGTGTGGCTTTCTCTGCGCTGGTTTCTTCATTCTCTGATGATGACGTCTTCATGTTGGAGTTCCTCTGGCTGGGATCATTTCGACATTTAAGGCATTTAAAACGTTTACGGCAGATCAAACAACGCAACACAAGTCGTACTCTATACGAAAATCTTAACTGTTTATTTTTTTTATAAAGATATGATACAATAGTTTATAATAAACAAGTACACTCACAACAATTAACTTTGAAATTAACAATATAGCTATTCCTTACTAATGCTGAGGAAAGAGAGGGCCAGTCCCGTTTTTACAGAGAGGCTCGCATTTATAAATACCGTGGACTTAGAACTAACTTAGATGATCTAGAATCATTTCTCCTCGTAAACTCCTCGGATATCTTAGTGCTAAGAGAAACTAGCTTGTACTTCTCTATCCTCTCTAACCACTTGAACATGTCTGATTATCTTTCACTTTGTTGTAAGGACTCTGACAGACACATGCACGGAATTGGAGTTTATATTCGTAACACCCTCCCCATGACTAGGGAATCTAAACTAGAATAAGATAACCAGGCTTCATGTGCTTTAGACTAACTTTACAACGTAATGTTAGCTACCTATATTTTCTTGATCGCTCTCCATCAACCCAGGACTGATTTCAAATTTCTGACAGTATAGATGTAGTACTCTACCTTGACACTAGCGCATAAATACATGTATTTGGTGACTTTAATGTGCACCACAGTAATTTGGTTTAACTACGCAAACACGGCTGGTAGCATCATCCAAAACCTTCCTATATCCCATTCCTTGACACAGAAAGTAATGTGCCCGACCCGTCTTTCAGATCGTCAGGGCCAGCAAGCCTTACTTCTAGGTCTATTTCTGACTTCAGTTCCTTAGGATTGTTTAACAAATGGCCACCTAATCATCAATTAAGATTATCATTATGTAGTCTTTTTTAATGGAAATCGCTCCAGACAAGGCATGAAACGACTTTTAGGGGCCTAAAAACTTGTTAAAAACTAACTATAAATAAGTATTACATGGTTAGATTTCGATCCAGAAAACAGCAATTCTTCCCCCTTTGTCAGAAACATCTCTCATGGAATGTGAGGACTAAAGGAGAAAATAAGGGAAGCGAGAGTTACGAGGCTGTTGAAAGTAAACTCAAGGTCCACTTTCTACTCTTCTCACTTGAGTGAGATTTCAGAAATAAAGAGGTAGCTTTCTGGGACTTACACTTTATTTCTACATGAGATGCATTGATTGCACGAATGTTCAATTAAAGTAACTGCTTACTTCTTTAACGTTGAGGCAGTAAAGCAGTAAAGAAGATAGTAAATATGCGAGAAGTCTTCGACTAGCCTACAACATATCCTGGAAAAGTCACCCAACAAACAAGGACTTATATGGTTCCCTACCTCGCGTTTCCAATATTGTAAGATAGAGACGTCTAGCACTTGCCGGTCATATTAGTCGCCATGATGGACTGGCAGGAAAGCTCCTACTTTTGCCTCCAGATGCAAAAAGGAGTTGAACATCCATGTGTAACACTGAAATCTATTATTGAAGAGGAAATTGGTTTGGAAGGAATTGAGCTGGTTGCTGCACTGACCGATAGAGAACTCTTGCAATCGGAATTTGTTCACGTTTCACCTGCGCCTACTGGCACTGGATGAAACAACAACACCAACGACGACGACGACGACGACGACAGTAACAACAACTGATCCCTTTATTAATTGTTTATCTTTATTGTAGTATTTTTTTTCCTTTGTCGTTCAAGATTCCAAGACCGGAACCCACCTTTTCTGATGAAGCATCCAGTTAAGTGCTTTATAGTGACAACACCACCAGAAGGCGCATCATCCCTCGTATGGGCCGGTGTGTAACTATACTGATGGGGATCTTATTTTTTTGTTTCAAATACCATGGTTTTTTTAATATTTGATCGAGTGGGTGAAATGGCCCAATAGCAAGTTTCCCTGACAAATCACCTGTACAGAAAAAAAATATATTTTGGGCTAGGAGTTTATATTCGTAACATCCTCCCCCTGACTAGAGAAACAAAACTAGAATCAGACGACTAGGCTTTTATGTGCTTCTGACTAAACATGCAACATAATATTAGCTATTTGCATTTTCTCTACCGCTCTCCCTCGACCCAAGACTGTACCCTAATAAATAAAGTCTATGGAAGCATAGATATAGCACTATCCCTCGATACTAGCGCACAAATACATGTATTTGATGAGTTAAATGTCCACCACAGCAACTGGCTTGGATTCTCTACCTACACAGACGCAGCTGGTAGCACAACATATAGCTTCTCTATACCTCATTCCATATCACAGACGGTTACATTTCCGACACGTTTCCCAGGCCAGCAATATCATGCCTCACTTCTAGATCTATTTCTGACCACCGTTCCCGATGATTTTACAACGAATGCCCACAGCCCACTCGGAAATGCTGATCATGCGGTGATAATGGTAGAAATCGCCCTAAATTCTCGACCCAAAACTGAAGACCCACAGCTAAAAAAAAACGAGGTATTACAAAAGGTTGGCTGGGAAGCCATCAGGGATCTCAGAGATGCCCCGTGGGAAAATATATTTTCTCGTCCAGCTGAACAGTGCGCAAATGAGACTACTGGATGGTTCAAAACTGCGATTGAAGGACATGTTTTCACACAGAAATTCTATAGCAAGTTTCACTCTCCCCAATGGTTTACTTCTACTTGTGCAGCTGCCATTGCTCAAAGGCAGCATGCGTACCACAGATTCAACTGACATAAGTCTAGTTCAAACACAAAGATGTATATAGAAGCTAGAAGTAATTGTAAGAGAGAAATGGCGACAGCTAAGACAGAATACACTGAAACCACCAGAAAACGCATCGAAGCACAGAAATTAGTTTTGAAAATCTACAACAGTGTAGAAAATAATGGGCAGTCAAAGATTCCCCTACTATCAAGCAATTATGAGGCTGTTTGCACGGCAACCGAGAAGGCTAACCTGCTTGCCAGTCGGTTTGCCTCTAACTCCATAGTGGACTCGGCACACCATTCCCTCTCTGGTTTTCCTTTGCGGACAGACGCCACACTAGATTATTTGAAAATCACCCCTTCTAAGATACATGGTATCATAAAAAACCTAGACACCTCAAAAGCATGTGGACCCAATCTCATCCCGGCTTATTAAAAAAATGCTCCGCTGAGCTTGCTCCAGTTCTCTCCAAACTTTACAACGAATGCCTTGCCGAATCTTACTTTCCTGACTGCTGGAAAACCGCTTCTGTGATACCAGTTTTCAAGAATTCTGGCGAAAGAAGTGATCCATTAAATTAACGCCCCATTAGCCTTCTCCCGCTTTTCGACAAAATATTTGAGTCCTTAATTCATCAAGCTCTAGTCCACCACCTTACAGCTGCTAAACTCCTGACCGACGATCAATATGGATTTAGGCAAGCCCATTCCACAGCAGATATCCTAACTGTAATCTTTGAACGTATATACCGTTCACTGGACAAAACAGGGGAGGGTAGAGCGGTAGCCCTCGATATATCTAAGGCTTTTGACAGAGTATGGCACGATGGTCTTCTAAGGAAAATTAGATCATATGGTATCACTGGAAGATTACATAATGTAATTAAATCCTGAGAAAAATCCAGGTTGTCCTCGACGGTCGTACATCTAAACAATATGATATAAATGCGGGAGTACCTCAGGAGTCTATCCTTGGGCGTTTATTATTCTTGATATTCATAAATGACCTCCTTGATAAAATTGACTTTGAGATGGGTATATTTGCTAATCACATCATTCTCTATAGCAAGCACGAGGGGAAAACAAATGAACACACTTCAAAGGAAATGGCAGAAACACTAGTGGAATAGGAACAAAATGGAAGTCATATTCAATGCTGACAAGACTAAGCTTGTTTCTTTCAATAATTACAAGAAATCTTCTCTACCACCAATAGTAATGGCCAAGAACACATTACCTGAAAGTACTTCCTTTAAACTCCTCGACCTAACGTTTACAGGGAACATGAACTGGAATAGATACATTGAGAACATTGCCAAGGCTGCTGTGAAGAAGGTAGGATCTCTCTACCGTGCTAGAAAACTACTTACGCCTGAAAGTATCCTCTACCTCTATAAGGCCACCATTTGCCCATGTATGGAATACTGTTGTCACATTTGGGCTGGTGCATCTGTTACTTGTCTCTCACTTCTTGACAGGGTTCCAAAGAGAGTCGCCAACCTAATAGGTCCTAAACTGTCATCTAGGCATCAGCCTCTGTCGCATCGACGAAATGTTGCATCCCTCTACCAAGTACTTTAAGGGCGAATGCTCTGACGAACTACAAGCACTTGTACCCCCTCGACGTGAACACCCCCGACAAACAGCTAAGTCCCATCCCTTCACGGTAGAGATCCCTAGGTGTAAGAAAGCCTTCTACTCCAATAGTTCCCCCCCCCCCCCAGAACTGCTAGACTTTGAAACTCGCTTCCGGGATTCTACTTTCTCAACTGTACTGACATGCAGAAGTTCAAGTGTAATGTTCACAGACATCTTGCCTCTCATCTCTCTTCATAATGCTCCTGCAACTTATGTCCCCGATAGTAGCCCCCTTTTTCGAAGTGGCACTGTGCCTTGTTTGGGGTGAAAATTTAATAAAATAATAATAATAAACCCTATGTCTAGAATTCTTATTCTAATGTAAATAAAAACTCACAATTTTTACTCAAGAAATTTTTTTGATTTGAGGTTGAAACTTAAGGAATCTTGAGTAATTGAAATTCAGAGAATCTTGCTTAATTAGTGTCAAAATTTAATTTAAATCTGAAATAGTTGAATTTACGAATGAAAACCTCATCAAGCTAAGATACACAATGAAGATATAACCCTTCTCCTTTCGTTAATGTTATTTTTAATGAAAATTGCAGTTTAAAAAGAACCTTAGAAAAACCATGCTAAAAAGTAACAAAAACTGATTTTTTATTAAAAAAAAAAAAAAAAAAAAAATTAGCCAAAAAATAAATGCTTCTATCTTCTTATCCTTCTGCGTTTATAGTTTTGGGTAACAGGAGCATGCCTTAGCTAAGTTCTATCCCTCTATCTCCGCAACAAACTGAAAAAGACCCAGATGAAACAACACACTAAATCAATAATTGTTGGGGAAATTTATCCGAAAAGAGCCGAGGAATATAAACTAATGGAGACAGTTGTGTAAAGTAGTCGTTACATGTCAACACTCTGGACCAACACGTTGTATGCAGACAGTCGCAAGGAAACAAAGACAAGGAAATAATCCGACATACATTTTTTTGTTGAAACACCAGACATTTATTTACAGGTACTTTCCAAAATAATGCATTGCTTCTTGTTCAAAAGACTCCTCTTACTCCAATGTATTTAACGTGTCGAACACATGGTACTCTGTCTTTGTCCGGCCATGTTTAGGACGCGTCTTTCCCTGTTGCTCTCGCCCCACGTGTGTAACACGTCTATCCCTCTCCTCTTTCGCATCAATGATTTACATTTGTCTTTTTTTTATAGTTTTTTTCTTGTCTTCTTCCTCGCTGTGGCGTCACCTCGCACACAGCTCCGTCATTTGGATACATTGACTGCTGCTACTGTTGCTGCTGCTATAAGCGCATCTGCGCTCCATTACAGTTGAGACACACAACGATGTTTAGTCATGTTATGCAAAACACTGCAGCTACTGGGAGAGTCAAGTCGGAGTCATGCTACCAGACATATGAATTGCTTCGGGTGAATTCTACCCTGGTAATCGTTTTCGGATTAAAACAACCAATCAAAATTCTCAGAGTTTTATTGGCATTATGTAGGATTTTTTATTTTTTTATTTGTTTTTTATTTGTTTTTTATTTTATTTTATTTTATCTGAGTTAGATTTCAGAAGTAAAGAGGCGCGTTCCTGGAGCTAATATATATTTTCTACATGAGATACATAGACTATAAAAGTATTCAATTAAAGTGATCGCTTACTTACTAAACGTTGAGTCAATAAAAAGGTGAAAAAACATTGTCTTCTCCTGAATGGATCACTTAATTAAGTTATAGTTTATCTTTAGTGTAGTAATTTCTTTGTCCTACAAACTTCTGCGACTACATTGAATCCATCTTTTCTTAAGTATCCAGTTCAGTGTTTTATGGTGACACCACTAGAACGTTAGGTGTGTCAGAAACTTCGTGGAAAATATTGAATAATTCGACCCCCTGTCTTTCCAAGCTTATAACTACTCGAAAAATGTAATTCAACCCCTAATTTTTTTTTTCAATTAAAGGAGCAAGGACCAAGGTTTCATTAAAAAAAAAACAATGTGGTTTAAAAAAAAAGTTTTTTTGTTTTAAATTTGAATATATTATTTATTGATCTTTTATCTTCAATTTGTGATTATAAAACTTTTGTGAGTAAATTAATTATTTACTTTTTAATAGACATTTCAAAATGGGGGGGGTGAATTAAAAAAAAACGTTTGTCTAAAATATTATATTCGGTTTATTGGAAAGAGCATAAAATTTCACATTGACCCTGAAAATATCGTAAAAATAGAATCAATAGAAAATTTTGATAGATTTTTAAAGTTTAAAAATCGAAAAATACTGAACTCGTAAAATTCAATTAATTTCATTACTGTTTTGTAAAAAATAAAAAAATAATATTTCTATTACTTTTCATACAACTTTAATAGTTTATTTTGGAAGTATAATCCATAAAGAAAATAAACAACCCACTTTTAAAAGAGAAATTACGAGTTTTTTTATATTTTATTCGCAGTTTTGTGTTAGGGGTGTTAAAAATTCCTACAAAAATTCTGATACACCTACTAGAACGTTCATCGTCTACGTATGAGCCAGTGTGTAACTATGCTAATGGAGGTCTTATTTTGCTTCAAATAATATAGTATTTTGTAATATTTGATCAGAGTTTATTTGTAGAGTTAAATATCCCAATACTAAGTTTCCTTACAGAGAAACCGAACACACTCGGAGTGGTGCCTAGAAGGTAATTTAAACTCTCTATAGAGGTGCATGCGTCCCATGTTCGAATTCAGGCTAGTGTATCATTTTTACTAATACCGTTAAGAAAGGTATGAACTTAGGTAAAACTGCAGTTTAGTGGCCTGAACATAATTCGATGAAGTACTGTAAATGTTGTTTTATCCTGTTTCTTTTTGTTAAATAGTACTAAATGGGGAATGATTTTGAGTACGTTTTTAATTTGACGAACGCGCTTGAAATGTGTACATATGCTGAAATAATCGTTAGAAAACTATAAACAATGGAGTCTTTGTACAAACAGAAGTCAGTGATTATTTCAGTATGTACACATTTTTAGCGTTAGTTTTAAGATTACACGCGTAATACTAAATTGATTTTAACTCGAAATCACTCCTCATTTACTAATGTTTAATAAACAAAAAAAAACAGCATAAAACAATATTTATTATCTGTACACAATTTTTAATCGCATTCTGTGCAGGTCTAGGTATATCAGAATCGGTCATTAAAAATGTCGTATATGAACTTGAATAATTCAACTTACTATCTTTCGAAGCTTATAACTACTTGAAAAATGTAATTCAACTCCTAATTTTTTTTCAATTAAAGGAGCAAAGACCAAAATTTTTTTAATAACAAGTTTAATAGCAAATTATGCAATATTTGCTTTTTATATCGGTTTTCTTTTAAAAAGATTTAAAGAAAATCAACGAAAATTTTACTTACTTCGATTATAAAAAATATATATAAATTCCAAAAATCACTTACCTATAAAAAATTCTATTCAATGTGTACTTCCATTGTTAAGAATTTGTCCATATTTATACTTATATTCGATATCCTTTTTAAATAAAATACTTTTTTAAACAAGGATTCAAAAAATACGCGAACTCATTTTTTGACTGTTCAAATAAAGGCAGACAAATCTCTGATTTTTTTTTTTTTTCGCGATTATCTTATGGTGACTTATAAACGCCATAATTAATATCTCTTTTTATTGCATGCCGTTAACTAAAATTAGTATTTTGGGGCCTTCGTAGTTGAAAAAAGCACACATTCACTTATAAGTTTTTGCCGTCAAACGAAAAACCGATTTTTTAATTCTCTTAATAAAATACACGAGCTTTTGATTATTATATTTTATTTCTACTTTTTCGAGTGAATTTTTTTTTAATATTTAAAAAAAAAAAGAAAACATTGATGAAATAGAAAAAATTCTCGTCAGCGTCCGGTATTTACTTGACGATATAAGCATAACATGAGCTTTCATTTAAAAAAAAATCAACGTGGTTTTAAAAAAAAAATAGATTTTACACTTTGGACTATTATTATGTTTTAAACAACTTTAATAGTTAAGTTTGGAAGTATATTCCATACAGAAAATAAAAAAAAAACTCTTTTAAAAGAGAAATTACGAGTTTTTTTTTTTATATTTTATTCGCAGTTTTCTGTTAGCTTGTAAAAAATTCCCCCCAAATTCTGATACACCTAGTGCATGTCATTTAACTGCGGTTTTGCCCGAATCCGTGAGTCTTTCTTCTGCAGTTAAGGTGGAAAAGGCTTTTTATTAATAAATGCAACTGGTCTAGAAGGAAAACGTTAAAATAGAACCAGTTTTTTTGTTGTTGTTGTTTGTTTGTTTGTTTGTTTGTTTTCGTTTTTTTTGTTTTGTTTTTTTGTTCTGTTTATTTTACCAGTCGTCCTGGACTGCTATTTGACACTAGACTCAAACTATGTCAGTTCCGGAGATGATACAGGGTGGAACGATAAAATTGTCGCCCTAAAGAAAACAATACTACAGCTTTATTTTAAAACTTTTACTGAAAAAAATCAATTCCGGTAACTTGATTATGTAGCAGAGCTGACATCTGCTCAATGTAGCCGCCTTGATACAGGTTCAAAAATGGAAGTATGCCTTTCCCACAAGCGTCGGCGGGAGCTCGGCGAATACCGGTTTTTCATCAAACGGAAATGGAATCATGTCGTCTTTTCTATTTTCAATTTTATTGTTCCATCCTGTACAGTTGGAGATTGAGCGACTCTTGTTTCACCATAGACTACTCATTAAGGGATCCTTAAGGAGATAGTCGTGGTCTCTTGAGAGTGGACGGAAGTCGTTATGTTCATATACGTACTAGTGTCAATATGAACTAGCAAGGCTTGGAAGTTTAGACTACCCTACTCTTTTGCTAATAGGAAAGGAATTATAGAATAACACTTATTTTATTTATATGGAAATCGCTCCAGAAAAGGCGTGAAACCACTTGATGTAAGGAACTAACTAGAATGAAAGATGATTATCGAAAATGCAGAAAGCTGCTTATTGGACTTAGTTTATGGCGACTTAATCGCAAAGTGATTCCGACAAACACTCTGATTGCTTACAATCTTTCTTTCTTCATTTTGTTGGAATTCACTTTCCTCCTCGCCCTCCAAAGCAAGGAAGTTTTCACAGAAACGTGTGAACTCAGAATATGTTTAGCTAATGAAAATCTTTCCAGACCTCCCCACAAAAGTAAGACATGTATGCGAAAATAGTAAGCAAATGCGAAAATAGCAAGCAAATTAAAAATTCCTATGAGAACAGGTTACCAAAATCAGTTTTCTCCAAAATTTCCAAGGCGCCCGTACCTTGAATATACCCAAGAACGTTCGCTCAACACAGCCTCCGGTTTTTTGTTCGGAGGAGGAAGAAAGGATTCAATGACACATATACAAGCTTTTTTCCATCTCTCGCACACATTCCTACACACTAGCAACAGTCAGGCGAACAGAAACAAAGTGCTATTCACAGCTATAAACATACTAAAAATAACAAGGTAAGCATACACAATGCCACGCTGCCAAATACTCACATACGTATATTACTTACGCATGCATATTCACACTACGAACATATTGATCTACACAATTCTAAGCCTTGTAACTACTGACCCAACTCTCTTCATCAAACACATGTTTGCATAAATTGTTGAAAGTAACTTTTATATTCTTATCTCTTGTATAAAATATTTTGTTATAAAATTTTCTCCTCTCACGTTTTCATTTACAAAATTCTATTTTAGGTACGTATTTAAGTATTTTAGGTAGTACTTGTTACCTGGTGAACCTTCATTTATTCACGTTTTTCTATACATGTATCTCTCTCTCTCTCTCTCTCTCTCTCTCTCTCTCTCTCTCTCTCTCTCTCTCTTATACAGTGCGGGCAAAAAGAAAGTCTGCACTTGTAATTTTTTTCAACAACTGCAAATTTAAGCTAAATTTAATGTAATTGTTTTAACAACCTATACCTCATTTGATTGGTCTTTAATTCCTCTACAATTTTACCTGTTCATATTTGGCTTTTAATTAAAATATTCTAGTATTCACGTCAATTTAAAAAATAACTTCCAGTTGAGGAGGCAAAAAGAAAGTTCGCAGCAACAAATTCACTTAAAACCAGCTTAAATTATCGCCCCTAAATCAGTTTAAAATATCCACCAACAGGCAACAAAGCATCTCTAATCGTAATTGTTGTTGTTCCAGGTTATACAACGTAACATCTAGTCCATATGACACGACTTTCTCTTATTGATCCTCAGGAACTCATTAATCTCCACCTTTTTGGTTTATCCAATCGAGAAATCGGCTGCATATTGAAATGTGATGAGAAAACGGTACGAAATTCTGTGCAAAAGTACCAAAACACCGGCAATGTTCGTGATGCCCCTGAATCTGGTCGTACTAGAGTTACTTCTACCAGGGAAGACAATGTTATCAAGATTCGCAGCCTAAGAAACAGATTTGAAACGGCTTCCCAAATCCAACAACAGTGCAATCTTGTTAAAAAGTGCTCTCTTTCTACTGTCAAGAACAGATCAAAGAAATTTAATTTGAGAGGATGCGTTGCAAGACGCAAGCCAATGATTTCTGTAAAGAACAAAAAGCGCCGTCCGGACTTCGTCAGATGCAATGAAGATCATGACTCTTCATGTTGGTCAAAAGTGCTTTTTAGCCACGAAAGCAAGTCCAATAGGCTAGGCAGTGGTGGTAGGCAGTATGTTTATCGGAGGGAAGACGAAGAATTGAATCCTAGATGCTCAGTTTCAACACCGCAAGGTGGTGGAGGTTCAGTTTTGGGTGGGACATTATTAGTATCAATGGTCCAGGGCCTATAGTTCGCTTGCAAGGTCGAATTAATTCGACCAAGTACATTAATATGTTGACTACACATTTTCAACCCTATTTTGGTCTGCATTTGGATGATAATCCCATCTTAATGCAGGATAATGCTCCCATTCACACAGCTGGCAATGTCAAGAGGTTCCTGGAAGAGCATGATATTCCGTGTTTGGATTGGCCTGCACAATCTCCAGACCTCAATTGAATCGAAAACATATAGCATTACATCAAGCAACAGCTACGCAGTGATAAAATTTCAAATTTGGAAGGACTTTGGACAAAAATTAAAGAAAAGTAGGATGTCCTTTCCCTGGAGTATTGCTGCAGTTTAATTCAAGGAATTCCAAAAGATTGCAGGCTGTCAAATATTAACTAGTTCGTTGTGTTCCTGTTGTATTTGTGTTGCAATAATGTCCTAAAGTTACATTTAAATAGCAATTTTTCATTATGCGAACTTTCTTTTTGCCTCCTCAATTTGAAGTTACTTTTTCAAATTGACGTGAACACTAGAATATTTCAATTAAAAGTCAAATATGAACAGGTAAAATTATAGAAGAATAAAAGGCCAATCAAATGAGGTATAGTTTGTTTAAACAGTTACATTATATTTAGCTTAAATTTGCAGTTTTTGAAAAAATTACAAGTGCGGACTTTCATTTTGCCGCCTGTATATATATATGATATTTTAATTAATGTAGATTTCGTATTATTATTATATTATATTGGACCCAATATATAGTAATGATTTAAAAAGTTGGGTTTTTTTTAATTACTCGTACGCCACCACCGAGAATCGAAACCAAAACGTTTAGCTTACAATTTACTTTTTCCTTTCGCATTAATGGCTGAGCTATGAAGACATGTTTGCTGTGAGGCTAAAAATTAAAACATGAACAAATAGCTATTGCGTTACGCATGCATATTTGTAATGCCATCGTTCGACCTTCAACTGACAAATTTCGTTTTTTTAATTTTTTTTTATTTTCACACCTTTGCACCGATTTTCCCCGGCTTGGGTTCGAATATCCTATGTATTAAGTTTCATTTCTGTAGATTAAAAACTGACAGAGGTGTTTGGTAGGCAATTTTTTTTAAACAAATATATATATACATAAATACCTATAGAAACAGTTTGTGTTAACTATAAGCTTTTTAAACTTTTTTTAATACTGTTGGCAATCTTCCTGTAACCTTGACCATCTTCACGTATCAAAATAATACTTCTGTTAGAGTTCTTTGCCATGTGGTGCCATGTTGGAACTTTCAGTGACCAGTAATAGAGAGTAGTAGAGCTGCACTACAAATCATGATCCCTGGGAACACATGGACCTAGTAACGCTAATGAATCACATGACAATTTGGAGGGAAAATGACACGCAGTACTCAATTTAGATATTTACGGATGCAGTTTCTTAGGGGTGTACTCACTTTTGTTGGCAGGTGCTTATCTTTGAATAATTATATCTTGAATTATTTTGAGAGTAAAATAAACTAACTGTTATATAAGCTTCACACAAGTGTAGTTTCTTAGGGCTGTACTAACTGTTGTTGGCAGGGTTTTAATCATTCAATGAATTTAAAAATTTATGACGTGAAATGTTTAAATTTCAAACCAAAAGATTTTTATTATTCTATGTAAGACAAAGAATACATTTGAAATATTATAACTCCTTATCCTATAGGATTTCGATGTCTTCAGAGGAGAAAATATCGTCATAAATTTTTAAATTCATTGAATGACTAAAATTTGATTTATTTGCTCTATCTTGTGTATCGAGCAATTTTTATTTAAGTGGGATAGTACTTATAGAATATTACTGCCAATAATATTTTGTAAAACTTATAATCACAGGTTGATTGTTAGATAATTTTATTCTGAACAGTGTATATATATATATATATATATATATATATATATATATATATATATATATATATATATATATATATATATATACAGTGTATAACAGTGTATATACACACAGTGTATAACAGTGTATATTATATATATATATATATATATATATATATATATATATATATATATATATATATATTTCTACAGATATATAAGTAGATCTCTTATATATGCATAGATCATCGTATAACAATTAGATCACTGCGACTGATGGAAAAAAACATTTAAAAATAAAATGTTTAAATTCAACTTTATTTCACGCGGTTAATGGTAGCCAATTTGATACGGTCTTTGTTAAAGACTAAGGCTATAGATAGGAGGAAAACAGTCGGCAGGAAGTATAAAATATTCAATGATAACCTTTTTTTCTTACTTACACCCCCATAAAAAAGAAATCCCTTTCACCCTGCTCGCGGGTTGCTTTGCGTTATCAATAAAAAATCTTAAATGTATTAGAATAGCGTATGGTAAAAAAAAAAAAAAAAAAAAAAAAAAAAAAGGAATGAGAAAGAGAAAAAAAATAAAAGTGATTTTTGTTTTCATGACAGACCCATAAATGAAATCGATGAAATACTCGGAGGTTTAGTTTTTCAACGTCAAACAAAAAATAAAACATCGACTAAAGAACAGACAATGGTCGCCCTGTTTGCAAATGCTGGCAGACTGGGCACGACACGAACGAAAATCCGTGTCGACTGATTAGTTAATTCATATGTGCCGGTCGGAGTTATGAGAAGTCGGGACATTTTTTGTTTGTTCACCGGTTTTAAAACAACAAACATGTTTGCATTTGTAGCGGTGTTGGGTGTCACCGTTTTTTTTTATAAGAACAACAAACAAGTTCATAAAGTTGGCAAAGAAAGAATTAAAGAAAAAAACGTTTGTTGATAAACATGGGGTCGTTCAATACTTTCGTCCGTTCTTTTAATTATGGAGTTGTTGTTTTTTGTTTTTTTTTTTTGTTTTGTTTTGTTTTTTTACAATCACAGTTGATTTTTTTCTTTCTTTTGAGGTGAAACATGTGTTTGCTGTGGTTTCAATATATTCAATTTTGGCAAACCATCCTAACAATCAATAGTGACTGGATTTCGGGGTTCGAATAGTGCGATTGACGGAACACTTGCATATATAACCACACTGATCATTATTAGTGAATATGAAACATGCATGGATATAAAAATAATGTGGATATAAAAATAATATTCATTCAAATAATAAGCTATTATTCAGGTCCCCTTAAAGGTTGGGTAATCTTGATTAGAACATGGGTTTCCAAACTTACAGCCCGCGCACCAGATCCGGCTCGCCAAAATCTTTAATCCGACCTGCGAAGCTCTTTTGGAAAACGTAAAAATATTCATAAAATTTTTTTAATGGAAATGTTTGAAAATAGTGTTGGTGGTTTTTCTTTTAGTTCAGAAAATGATTAAAAGAGTGGGATTTTGGAGAAGCAGTTTCACAAACAAGCAAAACTAACGAAAATTATACGAAAAGAGAAGTTGATACAACCTGGGTAGTCCATTATCGGAAGGAGTCCAATGTTATTCGGGGTTATAAATCCGGGTGGGTAGAAAGTAGGCCCATAAGGGAAAGTGATATTCCCATACAGCGGAAGCGTACTGCTCCTTTTTGATATTTCGAAAAGTATATCGGACAGTCTTATTCGTTGTTGCGTTGATTGTGTTATTTGCTTTGGTCCAAATGCTTTCTCGGTGTTGACAAAGTATATACGAAATTGGGTGGATATGGCTACATATGTGCATATATCTTTCTGTAATCACCCGTTATTGGGGAGATTACGTCTTCGGGCCAAGAATTACCCTTCAAATGTTTCTGTAACCACAGAAGGGTTATTCTTGGTCTGAAGACGTAATCTCCCCAATAACGAGTGATTACAGAAACATGTATGCACATGTGTAGCCATCAGTGTTTGTATAAATAAATTTAATATACCTGCCCTGTTTACTCATTGAGCACTTTTTAGTAGTACTTATAGGAAACTAGACTCTACTGCCATAATCTATATATATAAAAATGTAACTCTTGGTTCGTTCGCAATTAATTGTCTAAAAAACCACTGGACGGATGGCTTCCATTTTGGTATAATATGTTTACTATATCCATGTGTGTTTTTATATATTTCTTTTTAATTATAACATTATACTTAATTTTTCTATGATAAATAGGTGGTTTTCTTTGTACCGATAGACAATTTTTTTATTTAGGGACAATTGTTTATTACCGCTTCCTGTCACGCGACCAGTGGTTCCAATTTAGCGGTTTTCCTGGTAGATCTGGAGATTTCGTTTGCAATCTAGCGGGGAATTCTAGAAAATCTAGAGATATTTCGCACCCACACACCCGCAATTTTAGATTAAAAAATAAAGAAAAGTGCTTAAAAATACTTTAAAACATAAGATAAACTCATTCATGTAACCTAGGCGCGGAGAAAACCCTCTCAGTGCTGACGGACCCAGTAAGTCTTCCCAGATCATCCGTCTAGAAGAAGGAAAACTCTGAAACTAAACCAAAGGGGAGGGAGGCCTCTTTAGTCTTGGATGACAACCTTCCTAGAGCTGGTGACTCAAACAAATTCACCGGTTTGCAAACCTAAATTGCTTAAGGAGTAGATAGGCTCTGTCTATCGCCCGGCTTCCATACTCCTTCTTTGCCTATTAGTCAAGTGCAGAGACACTATCTCAGTGATTCGACAGAAACACCCAGCGGTAGATCTTGTTTCCTGGCTAGGGCAACGAACGCCGTTTTTCCCCATTCCCAGCACGCCCCACCCCTAAAACTGAACATTTGGGAGTGCTTGAGTATGAGATATGCCTGAGCAATTAGATTGGGTTGACCTTCTTCTAATGGGTTGAGGGTACCGGATTGACAGTTCCTGGCTGCTGTTCCCGACTGGTGGTACAAGAGCCCTAACTCTTTGGTAGCGCTTAGAGCGGCTGCTCCATCAACAGTTGAATAATATCAGGTTGTTTGTAGTGCCATGACGTGCATGGAAAGGGACCCTGCACTCATCCCCGGTGGGCTTTCCTGAGGCCACAATCCTAATTGGAGAAAGGTCAGCTGATGGTCTACTTGTGATGCATGTCTGAAGCTCTGCATAACCTCTTGTTTAGCTCCCCCTTACCTAAACCGAAACTCTTTAAAATAAAAAAAAAAATATGACGACAGTACAATCTAAAAATAAGCATAAACCAGGATTAGGGACAAACTAATTCAACTTGCCTCCTCCCTTGAGGCTTGCATTCACAAATATCCGTGGGCTTAGAACTAATTTAGCTGATGTTGAAGCATTTCTCTTAACAAATACCCCGGATATCTTAGTACTAAGTGAGACTAACCTACACTCCTCCATCCCCTCTAACCACTTTAACATGTCTGGATATCTCCCACTCTGCCGTAAGGACTCTGACAGACACATGCACGGACTTGGAGTTTACATTCGTAATACCCTCCCCCTGACTAGAGAAACAAACTTAGAAACAGATGATCAAGCCTTTATGTGCTTTAGACTAAACATGCAACACAATATTAGCTACTATTATTTTCTCTACCGCTCTCCCTCGACTCAGGACTGCACCATAATAAACAAAGTCTCTGACAGCATAGACACGGCACTGTCCCTCGACACTAGCACACAAATACATGTATTTGGTGACTTTAATGTCCACCACAAAAACTGGCTTGGATTCTCTACTTACACAGATGCAGCAGGCAGCACAACTCATAGCTTCACTATATCTCACTCCCTATCACAAATTGTTACGTTTCCAACCCGTTTCCCTGACCAGGAAGAACAACACGCATCACTTCTAGATCTGTTTTTGACCACAGTTCCCGATGACTGCATAACGAAGGCCCACAGCCCACTCGGGAACGCTGATCATGCAGTGATAATGGTTGAAATCGCCCTAAACTCTACAGCCAAAACTGAACAGCCAGTGCTCAAAACAACGAGATATTATAAAAAGGCTGACTGGGAAGCCATCAGGGAACTAATCAGAGATGCCCCATGGAGAAATATTTTTTCTCTCCCTGCTGAACAATGTGCAAACGAGACCACTGACTGGTTCAAAACTGCAATCGAAGCGCATGTTCCCATACGGAAATTTTATAGTAAGCCCCACTCTCCCCAATGGTTTACGTCAACTTGTGCAACTGCCATTGCTCAAAAGCAGCATGCATACCGTAGGTTTAACCGACATAAGTCCAGTTCAAACAGACTGAAGTATATAGAAGCTAGAAATAACGTTAAGAAAGAAATAGCGACGGCTAAGAGAGAATTTACGGAAATCACTAAAAAGCGCATCGAAGCACAAAAACTAGGAACTCGAGACTTCTGGAAAATCTACAACAGTGTAGTAAATAATGGGCAATCAACAATTCCCCCACTAACCAATAATCACGAGGTTGTCTCCTCAGCAACCGACAAGGCTAACATGCTTGCCAGTCGGTTTACCGCAAACTCCACACTGGACCCTTCCAACCACCCCCTACCTGACTTTCCTATGCGGACAGACGCCATGCTAGACGATCTGAAAACCACCCCTGCTCAGGTGCATGCTATTGTAAAAAACCTTGACACTTCAAAAGCATGTGGACCCGATCTTATCCCAGCTGTGCTATTAAAAAAGTGCTCAGCCGAAGTAGCTCCAGTTCTCTCCAAACTTTACAACAAATGCCTTAATGAAGCTTGCTTTCCGGGCTGTTGGAAAACTGCTTCTGTTGTACCAGTATTTAAGAATTCTGGCGAAAGGACTGACCCATCAAATTATCGCCCCATTAATCTCCTCCCACTTTTTGCCAAAATATTTGAGACCTTAATTAACCATGCTCTAGTCCATCATCTTACAGATGCTAAACTTCTGACTGACAAACAATATGGATTTAGACAAGCCCGTTCCACAGCAGACATCCTAACTGTGATCTCTGAACGTATATACCATTCACTGGACAAAGCGGGGGAGGGCAGAGCGGTAGCTCTAGATATATCTAAGGCTTTTGACAGGGTATGGCATGAGGGTCTCCTCAGGAAAATTAGATCATACGGTATCACTGGTAGAATACTTAACATGATTAAATCCTTCTTAGATAAGAGAAAAATCCAGGTTGTCCTCGACGGTCATACATCTAAACAATATGATATAAATGCGGGGGTGCCCCAGGGTTCTATCCTTGGACCTCTATTGTTCCTGATATTCATAAATGACCTCCCCAACAAAATTGCCTCTGAGATGGGTATATATGCTGATGACACTACACTCTATAACAGGCACGACAGGAAGATGAATGAACACATTTCTAAAGAAATGGCAGAAACACTAGAGGAAGAACTCCAATCTGTGGTGGAATGGGGACAAAAGTGGTTGGTCGCGTTCAATGCTGCCAAGACTAAACTAGTTTTATTCAATAATTACAAGAAACCCTCTCTACCACCTATAGCAATGGCCAACAACTCTTTATCTGAGAGTACATCTTTCAAACTCCTTGGCCTAACGTTCACAGGAAACATGAGTTGGAACAATTACATTGAAGGCATTGCCAGGGCCGCTGCAAGAAAGGTGGGCTCTCTCTACCGTGCTAGAAAACTATTAATACCCGAAAGTATCCTGTACCCCTATAAGGCCACCATTCGCCCATGTATGGAGTATTGCTGTCACATCTGGGCTGGTGCATCTGCTACTAGTCTCTCGCTCTTTGACAAGGTTCAAAAGAGAGTCGCAAACCTGATAGGCCCTGAACTGGCATCTAAGCTTCAGCCTCTGTCCCATCGACGAAATGTTGCATCCCTCTGCCTTTTCTACAAGTATTTTAGTGGTGAATGCTCTGACGAACTGCAATCACTTGTGCCCCCACGACATGAGCACCCTCGACAAAGCCGACAGGCTGTTAAATCCCACCCCCACACTGTAGAGATCCCTAGATGTAAAAGATCTTTTTACTCCAATAGTTTCTTCCCCAGAACCGCTAGACTCTGGAATTCCATTCCAGGTCCCTGCTTCCCCAACAGTACTGACGTGCAGAAGTTCAAGTGTAACGTGAACCGACATCTTGTTGCCCAAATCCCTACATAGTACCCCAGTAGTTGTTGCCCCTGATAGTAGCCCCCTACACCAAAGTGGCAATTTTCCTTGTTTGGGGTGAAAATGTAATAAAAAAAAAAACTAAAAGAAAGTAGCATTTATTTATTGCCTTTGGTAACAATTATTTATTGATTATTTGTTTTGTTTTTCACCTTTTTTTCGGCTAACCATTCTTAAATTTCGCGATAAAATCGATTTTTCCAATTACATTTTAGGTGGGGAGGGCATTCCAACCTCCGAAGTTTAGTTTAAAATACGATCTAAGCAACCCCGCTTAATTTAGAAGTCGAAAATTGTAAAAAGCAAGAAACAACAGCAAAAAAAAAAAAACTTATACCAATACAGTAGAATTTAATTATCTACCAACCTAAATACTTTTGGCATGCTAAAACAAAGTTTTTTTTTTTTTTTTTTTTCTAATTTAAAAATATGTTGCACCATTATTGTGATGTTTAATTTGCAGTATATTTCAATTTAACTTTTATTATAAAAAGTTTGAGTTTATGATTTGTTTCTTGCAAAAAAAAAATACCCTCTGATAAAATATGTAAGCCTTCTGGGGAGCTAACCACTTCAATATAATTCCAGAAACATATAGTGAGAAAACACGGAACATTTTATATATTGAATATACTATATTTATAATTTTTTTATTGTAGGAAGTTAAAATATGGAGTTTTGGGAGGAGGTGAATTAGCGATTTTTGACAATTTCAGATGATAAAAGTTAAAAATCTAGCGATTTTCTGGACATTTCTTTCTCCTGATCTCGCGGGGTTTTTTAAATCTTAGAAAAGGATATTTTGGTCTCACAGGCTTAATGTAAACATAATGTGTTTACAATATCGGTAAATTTTCAATGGGTTTAATCACATGATTATTGATAATTTAACCATGTGATTGAAATTTGATTTAAATTAACCACACGTGATTGCTTTGCTATCAAATATTCATCGAAAAATGGTAGGGACAGACAATGAATGCCGGCGCTCAAAGTGTATAAACATTTTGACCCTTCCCTTTACTTAAAAATTCACCAAAAATCAGGAAATTAACCAATTTTAATGAAAATTTTAGTATTTATCAAATAATGATCGCAGAATATAATGAACTAATTATTTTTACTTAACTCTTAGTGAAAATGTTTTATTTTGATTAAGCAAAAAATACCTTTACTAAAGTTATGGTTTTCAGTAGTAAATAAAAAACGCAAGAATTTAGTTTTGCTTTTTTTATATAAATAAAGCATCGTAATTTGTAACAATAAAAAATAATTTTTACAGGAACATTCCGAAAAAAGCCCCTAAAGTCCGGATTAATGAATTCGATATAACTCGAAGAAAAATAAAGTTCTCACATACTATCAGGAAATTAAAGATTCAATTAGATTCCTATTTCAGTCACCTAAATTATTTAGGGTGAAATGAGTTTAGGAATTTATAGCCAAACCTAAATATTTCTTTTTTTTTTTTTGCTTAAAAAAAATAGCATTAATACAGTAAGTTATGTAAAATTTGCATAGAATGCTCTGCTTTACGGTTGTTGTAAAAATGGAACGGAAATTTGAATTTCGTTCCCTTTTAAATCGGTACATTTTTACATTACGTCCAACTCATCGTTCACATTCGACACGTCAACTTTTATAGCTTTTCGGGTATACTGGCAAGGTTAGGGGTGTCTATTCCGAAAGCCGTTCTAACATGGGTAGATTGGTAGGTATGTCATAAATTTCGTGAAAAATAGTGAATAATTCCACCCCGTTTTTCCAAGCTTATAACTCCTCGAAAAATCTAACTCAAGCCCAATTTTTTTTTTTTTTTCAATTAAAGGAGCAAGGACCAAGGTTTCATTAAAAAAAATAAAATAAAAAAAAACAAACGTGCTTTTTTAAAAAAAAAAAAAAGGGGGGGTTAAACTTCGGACTTTACAGGAAAATTTCTAAAAACACTACTTTTTTGTTTTAAATTTGAATATATTATTTATTGGCCTTTTCTCTTCAATTTGTGATATATAACACTTTGGTGAGTAAATTAATTATTTACTTTCTAATAGACATTTCAAAATGGGAGGCGTGAATTATTCGACCCCCTGTCTTTCCAAGCTTATAACTACTCGAAAAATGTAATTCAAGCCCTAATTTTTTTTCAATTAAAGGAGCAAGGACCAAGGTGTCATTAAAAAAAAACAGAAGAAAAAACAAACAACGTGGTTAAAAAAAAAACTTCGAACTTTACAGATAAATTTCTAAAAAAACACTACTTTTTTTGTTTTAAATTTGAATATATTATTTATTGATCTTTTCTATTCAATTTGTGATATATAAAACTTTGAGTAAATTAATTATTTACTTTTTAATAGACACTTGAAAATGGGGGGGGGCGTGAA